>NC_051181.1:113234717-113263516 GCF_013339695.2 Rhipicephalus sanguineus
AAAAAGGTGGGCCACATCTGCTCAGCAGTTAGTAAGAAAATAGGCAAGCCACAGCAGTGTGAAAAAAGAGGATGTGCCATCAAGCATGTAAGGAAGTTTGTGCCGTGCGCAAGTGGTGTTGTTTACAGAATACCACTGTCGTGCGGCAAGGCATATATCGGGCAAACCGGTAGATGTCTCAACGTGCGTCTGCGAGAGCCCAACAGCTCTTTAATAGGAAGGCCGTTCACCCATCTGGCGCTGAACTGCAAGGGTTATGATCGAGGTAGCTGCAAGCCTGCCTTTGATCAGACTACAGTAATCTACAAGCATAGGGGCTCCGTGCAGAGGGAGATTGTAGAGGCCTTCGTTATCCAGCGGGAGGGGCCGAATTGCATCAGTCACCCCTCTGTCAGTTTGCAAGAGGGGGAGATAGCCTTTCTAGAACATGACTTGACGTAGGCATGCTGAGCGCAAGGTTTTAGTGTTTTGTCGACTCGCTGGGTATGATATGACTGCTTGATGGTATAAATATGTCTTTCCCGAATAAAAATATTTCAGTCGCTAGTAGCGCGTCGTCCCGTGCCCTTCTTTCTCTTTGTGTGCCGTAGTATCGCGCCCCTCTGTTTATCATGAACCCGCACCAACTCGCCCAACTTTTTACTTTACTGAACGGCGTAAGAATTGAGCAAAAGGAAATGACATAATACCAACTATACTATACTACACTAAAGGAAACGAACCAACAGGGAGAGCTCGTCGGCGCAGAAGTGTGACTTCCCGAAAGTAAATGCGTAGCGAGAAAAAATATTAAGTATTGATGCAGGCTGGCCCACCCATCGACGTCGAACGAGGAATCCCCCCGGGGGGCAGAGACTCGCGTTCGCTGGAAGTGCTACTGATATCAGGCGCGTCCATACGCCGTATATTTGAACTAGGGGACGACGTAGGAGTGGGCTGGAGAGAAGTGGGAGATAAGGAAGGAGAGAAGCGAAGAGGAAGCGGAGGGGTGCGAGAGCCGCACTTGCTTTTTCACCGCTCGCACAATGCGAGCCCTCAAGTTCGGCAATAGACCGACATCGATGAGAACGACGACGACAAATCACAAGCGGTGGGCGTATCGCCGAGGCTACGTATAAATATGGATTCGAGCTCCGCGCACGGCCCCATATACAAACTCGTTGACGACGGTTCTAGAGAGTGAGTGAGGCTATTCTCCCTGCGGCACAACAAGTGTATCGAAATAGCGTTGTCTCGACGCTAGCGGGCTCTTCGATAAAAACAGGCACGACCACTCTACTCTGTCGGCCTTTTTCAAAGCAGTCTGAGCCGCATGACAATGCCGAACACTGCATGGGTACTTCAACCCACCACTCACGGTCTCGAAGTATGCCTTCTAGCACAAACCAACGCCAACACCAATCACCATACGCAGTGACCTCCGTTCGCACACGTTTCTATCGTTGACAGTATACGACACGGACTGAGTGGGAACAACTTCCGGGCCGGGGAATCGTATCGGTGTCGCCAGAAAAGCGGAGTGCTCTTATGTTGGGCGCTGGTGCCGTTCTGCTGTGGTCCGTATACTTTTGCTCGCGGTTTACGTTGATGTGTGCATTTGTATGTGTGCGTGTATATATACGCATGCAAAACTGAAAAACATAGAGCGGGGGGAGGCGGTGTTTGAACCTCCCCCCTCTTTCCATCCTCCTGGCTAGGCCAAAAAAGTCCATGGAAATTAATGCCGGTTGTTTCAGAAAGGCGGACGTGGGGAATACTGCAACCACCGAGCCATTATATGGCTGGTTAACCGCAAACTACGCAAGGCAACGCCCTCGTCTGCACAAACTCCATTGTCTGGATTCTCGGCAATAAACCCTAGCAAGGCACAGGTTTCTTGAAACTGGGACCGGCACTAAGCCTAAACCAAACACTTTACCCAATTATGCGTCACGTTTTAGAATGTCTCATGGACATCCTGAACATGCCCCCATGTCATGGACGCCCTCAAGATGTCACATGCACATCTTGAACATCAGATAGAAAAGTGGGAGTAGCGATAGTAAAGGAAGGTATGAGTGAATGCGGTGGGTGCAGTTTCTTGTCGAGTGCTCCTTGTATTCCTATACGTTTTCTATGTGTTCGGCTTCGCCGCCTGTTCTTGGACTACTGCATCCGCCTCGCCGTTACTTGTAGTCAGCTTTCAGCTGGTAGTCAGTATGTAGGTATGCATGTATGCATGCATTCATGTATGTATGTAGGTATGTATGTATGTATGTATGTATGTATGTATGTATGTATGTATGTATGTATGTATGTATGTATGTATGTATGTATGTATGTATGTATGTATGTATGCGCGTACGAGTGCACCTTTCTGCATCCCTCCCATCTCTCCTTTCCACGACGAAAAGCCTTCTTTTTCTTACTCGTTTCCAATGGTCCTTTTACCGAATATTGAATTCGTACGACACGGGTCTTATAGAGCGCACACGCACCTACAGACACCCGCAACATACAAGCCTGTGCACGCCAAAGCAAATACAAACACTAACACAAACACATGAGCGCAGCCACACGCATGCACCACGTTTGGCTCACAACGGTAATGTATAGAACAACAAAGAAGAGGTTCTCGGAGACAGAGAGAGAAGTAGTGCGCGGAGATTAACCGGGACGCAGTTTCGGTTAGGTTAGGTTACCGTGCACTCAGGAAGTAACGGAGCAGAAACACAAACAATGCACCAAGGAGGTTAAAAAAACTGCTGGAGTGGCGATTATTGCGCAAGAGTGAAACCGTGCCCACTAAAAGATGGCGGCTGCGGCCGCCATCTTAGTAGGAGCACGATAAATCACCGGCGTTTGGCGAAGGAAAGCGAGCGTTTTCCACGCACGCCAGACGAGTTTAATATGGCAACTTTTACGGGTCAGATACTGCTGCAAGCGTGTCTTCGTGTTACTAGTTTTCATCAGTTAGCCTCAAAGTCATGGCAAATTTTATTGGAGATCAATCGCCAATACTCCACTCGACGACTTACTTTTGTCGGCAACAACTATCTTTTATTTTATAATTAACGTAGTATTTATACTAACAGATCAAAGCCATTTGATCTTTTAGTAGGCACCACCAGAAAAGAGCATGTTTCCGAGCTATTTGGTGGGCAAAAGCTGGCTTCACTTGTGCTGGCAAGGCGTTGCGAGAGTTTCCACTCCAGAATTTTTTAAAGACGATAGTCTTTCTTGGGGAACTTAAACGCAGAAATTTTGGTCTGTCTGTCTGTCTGTCTTTCTGTTTGTCGGCACGCCACCCGATTCAGCCACTCGATCAAAGTTGAACCACTTGCTTACCGCCCACCCATCTTGAACTGGTACGGCTGTTCATACTTGTGAACGTTGTCGATCAAAAAGTAAATATTACGCATATCTGAGGCGCAACATCATTAGGTAAATATTAGGTGGTGTGTTCCTTTAATAGAAAATGCATAGATACGCAACTTTAAAGACCCTAGTTTCTTAAGCTGCGCTGAAAATGCGACTGCGCTGAAACTTGTCTTCCTCCGTGCCCTCTGCACAAGCTCATGTTGTGTTTTGGTTTCGGTTCAGTATTGCATTGTACAAATGACAGGGGGCGCCGCTCTGGCATTCCTCTTTTACCCAGGCGACGTGTAAATAAGAGAGTTTGTGGAGAGTACTGGTTGAGTGCGGACGTTTCTTCTTCTTCGGCGCATCGCGCCAAACAGCGTGTTCGGGCTGGCCGGCGTCCCCACCGGTCGCGTTGGTCACCGCCGGTCTTCGCCTGCCGCTGCGCCGGGACTACCAGCCCGCAACACAGCACTCATGTTTCCCGACGTATTGACAGATGGCGTCCATATCTCACGCAGCGCCTCTTCTATCGTCTTTAGACGACATTTGCAGCGAAGCACGCAGATACGCGGCCAATTTTAAGTGCGAATGCACTTTATAAGCGACCCTGTGTCCGCCGTCCCATAGCAACGGCGCGAGCAGAGGAGAGGAGCGTCTGTAGCAACGGCGCAGCGACGTCACGCCCCACGTGACTGCGCGCGCTCCGCCCTCCGCTCCGTGGCTGCGCGCGCCCCGCGCATTGCCTGTGGTGATGCAGGCCGGCGGCGAGACGCCGAACGAAAGCGTGCGAAGCGATCCGAGCACCCGAAGCCGATCTGGCGCTGGGGACGCGCGATGCGCGAGCGAGCACGGGCCCTCGAATTCGATTGGCCGGACGCGCGCTTCAAGCGAGACTTCCTGGACCGCAGCTTCGGATATAGCTGCGCGGTGTGCGATCGACTGTGGTTCGACAACAACCTGAGCCCCATCTCGGGCGTGCGCAACGCCGCCAACAAGTTGAACGCGTTGCGGGTTCTTTGGAACGAGTTCGGAAGACAGATCATCATCATCAGTGAAAGTGCTTTGCACTTAAAAACGGCCAGACCTCCGTGGGTCGGCTGGCGCGTGCTCTCTCGCTGCCGTCTCCTTCGCTCGGCTCTGCAGTTTAGTCGTGCGCGCCGCCTCATAGCATCAGCCCGTGCTTCGCACTTCCTCATACTCCCCTTCGGGGAAATGCGGGTTTTTTTTTTTAATCTTCTTGCAATGCACGGTCAGCAGATAGTGCGCAAGCGTTGTCAAACTATCGTCGTGTAGCGCAGTAGAGAACAAAATTTTCTTTCAGAGATAGCAGCATAAAGAATGTGAAGGAAGACTTAAAAACTCTACATCCATAGATATTTATTTGAGGTTGCCCTAAGAGCTTAAAAATATGTGCAGACATGACCTGAAGTGTAACCCGAACCCTGACGGTGGGTTTTCAGGATAACTTGCGCTAGAGATGCCTGTAGTAGTTCGGCTCCATTGGCGGTTCTTCGACTGTGATTCTTTGGTTTACAGTATGTGGCCCACAAAATCGTCTTCCTTTGAAATGCGTAGGCTTTTCTATACCACGGCCAGCTCGATAAAGAAAAAAAATCACAACATATCCACGGAGTGAATGATGATGAGTGGGCGAAGCTGCGGAGGTTCATCGGTAAACCGTGAATCTTCGTGAATTCTGCCCAGTACATCATCACCGACGTGAGATCGGGCGCGTTTATACTAAAGGTTCGATGAGTTATGACGACTTGCAGCTCACTTTAATTTTACATGTACACTGTGAATTTTAATTGTTTAGAAAACCATTGCTTTAGAAAACATCTGGCGTCTTTCGTTAAGCAGCTGGCGTCTTTTCGTTTTGCTTTTAGAAAACATCTGGCGTCTTTCGTTGGTTTATTTCATCAATCAACGGCGTTTTGGACAAAATTTTTATTGTTTAATCACGCACAGGAGAAATCTCACCAGGCACTACCTTGGAGGTAAATAATGGCTGCTAATGGGAATGAGACACAGAAGAAGTCGGCTTTTAGCTAACACTTACACTTCTACTTCTACTAACGTTTCCTACTGGAACATGCCAATGGCTGCTAATGGGGAATGAGAGACAGAAGAATTCGGCTTTTAGTTAACGCGCACGCTGCGAATTTTTTATTGTTCAACAACGCACAGGAAAAAATCACAGCATATCCACGGAGTGAATGATGATGAGTGGGCGAAGCTGCGGAGGTTCATCGGTAAACCGTGAATCTTCCGTGAATTCTGCCCACTACCTCATCACCGACGTGAGATCGGGCGCGTTTATACTAAAGGTTCGATGAGTTATGACGACTTGCAGCTCACTTTAATTTTACATGTACGCTGTGAATTTTCATTGTTTAGAAAATCATTGCTTTAGAAAACATCTGGCGTCTTTCGTTAAGCAGCTGGCGTCTTTTCGTTTTGCTTTAGAAACATCTGGCGTTCTTTCGTTTTGCTTTTATAAAACATCTGGCGTCTTTCGTTGGTTTATTTCATCAATCAACGGCGTTTTGAACAAAATTTTTATTGTTTAATCACGCACAGGAGAAATCTCACCAGGCACTACCTTGGAGGTAAACAATGGCTGCTAATGGGAATGAGAGACAGAAGAAGTCGGCTTTTAGCTAACACTTACACTTATACTTCTACTAACGTTTCCTACTGGAACATGCCAATGGCTGCTAATGGGGAATAAGAGACAGAAGAATTCGGCTTTTAGTTAACGCGCACGCTGAGAATTTTTTATTCTTCAACAACGCATAGGAAAAATCTCCCACCGGCACCACCTTGGAGGTCAAGATCTGGTACTAGCGTTACGACTGGTTACGCACTACTACTACTACGACTACGACTACGAGGGACGAACGACCGGCACCCCCTTGGAGGTCAAGATCTGGTACTAGCGTTACGACTGGTTACGCACTACTACGAGGGACGAACGGGTGCCGCCTTAAGGAGCTTCGCCCCTAAAAATTACACCATCTCCCACTAAAGGGAACCATGTGGGGATGCGAAGCAGCGCATGGGTCGACTTAACAGTTCCGTTCATCACGGACACCTTGTCCGATGTTAGCGCGTCCTTGCATGTGGAGCACACCATGAATTCACTGTAGTTGCTGTCGCTGTTACTCGTCCCGCTCTCTTGTTGGAGCACGCCACGCGGGTTCATCCACTGATCTCCACTAGGAGGAGCTGGATGGCGCATCGAGCACGCGGGCGTGAAGCCACCGGAAGCCGCTGTTTTTGTCCCGGAAGATAGTTTTTCTCTTCTTTTTTAATGAAATACCTGCCTGTAGCGCAGAAAACTGTACGAATAGACCGGAAAAGTCGCCAGGAAAGACATTTCACGCTAAGTACCTCAATGTTGCATTACTTTTTACGCATTTTGTACGTTGCCGCGCTCCGCCGTATTCGGACGGCGTCGGCACGGCGTTCGTCATCTTTCGTGTAGCGTTCGTCGGCGTCTAAAGTGAGGCGTAATCGCAGAGTTTGAAAAAATAAAAAAGAAAAACGATCATAACAACAGCTGCCACCCGAGAATACTTGAATTGCTCGACTGAGACGGACAGAAGACGCCAGCTTCCGGGACAAACAGGGGACCTCCCGGTGGCTTCACAAGCGCACGCCTCGCAGAGCGGGGATGCGCCGTCCAGCCTTTTAGGGGCGAAGCTCCTTAAGGCGGCACCCATTCGTCCCTCGTAGTCGTAGTTGTAGTGCGTAACAAGTCTTACGCTTTGACCTCCAAGGTGGTGCCGGTGGGAGATTTTTCCTGTGCGTTGTTGAACAATAAAAAATTCGCAGCGTGCGCGTTAACTAAAAGCCGAATTCTTCTGTCTCTCATTCCCCATTAGCAGCCATTGGCATGTTCCAGTAGGAAACGTTAGTACTAAAAGCCGACTTCTGTCTCTCATTCCCATTAGCAGCCATTGTTTACCTCCAAGGTAGTGTCTGGTGAGATTTCTCCTGTGCGTGATTAAACAATAAAAATTTTGTTCAAAACGCCGTTGATTGATGAAGTAAACCAACGAAAGACGCCAGATGTTTTGTAAAAGCAATACGAAAGAACGCCAGATGTTTCTAAAGCAAAGAGAAAAGACGCCAGCTGCTTAACGAAAGACGCCACATGTTTTCTAAAGCAATGGTTTTCTAAACAATGAAAATTCACAGCGTACATGTAAAATTAAAGTGAGCTGCAAGTCGTCATAACTCATCGAACCTTTAGTATAAACGCGCCCGATCTCACGTCGGTGATGATGTGCTGGGCAGAATTCACGGAAGGTTCACGGTTTACCGATGAACCTCCGCAGCTTCGCCCACTCATCATCATTCACTCCGTGGATATGCTGTGATTTTTTTAATGGAGGTCAGTGGGTTCATCGCGCGTCTGCAGAATCTCGTTCCCCGACGCCATCACGTGATTGCTGAGAGAGTGTAAGGGGGAGAGGCCACAGCGTCTTACCCAGCCCCCTAAACAGGCCCGAACGCGCTAGAGAGTGCCAGCGCGTTCTGACTAGGATACAACACGTTGGTTCATCGAGCGTCTGCAGAATCTCGTTCCCCGACGCCATCACATGACTGCTGAGAGAGTGTAAGAGGGAGAGGCCACAGCGTCTTACCCAGCCCCTTACACAGGCCCGAACGCGCTAGCGAGTGCCAGCGCGTTCTGACTAGGATAAACACGTTGGTTCATCGCGCGTCTGCAGAATCTCGTTCCCCGACGCCATCACGTGATTGCTGAGAGAGTGTAAGGGGGAGAGGCCACAGCGTCTTACCCAGCCCCTTACACAGACCCGAACGCGCTAGCGAGTGCCAGCGCGTTCTGACTAGGATACAACACGTTGGTTCATCGATCGTCTGCAGAATCTCGTTCCCCGACGCCATCACATGATTGCTGAGAGAGTGTAAGAGGGAGAGGCCACAGCGTCTTACCCAGCCCCTTACACAGGCTCGAACGCGCTAGCGCATGCCAGCACACGTAGTTTTGTCTGCGTTACGCCAAGCTAGGACAGCATACGGCAGCCCGGGCCTCTAAAGTGCTCTGCCCGTATAATCATCAAAGGTGGTCGAAGAACAAGAAGAGGAAGACTTCTCCTTGGCGCGAGCGCGCGCTCAGATCGCTACGCTAGGTGGCAGAAAGCGGACAATCGCCAATGGAACTACAGACACAGCGCCGAGCAAAAGCTGCTTCGCATCTAAAAAAAAATTGGTAAAACGCAGGTGTAGCCTTCCGCACGCACGGCCTTCGGAAGCACTGACACAGAACTTTTCGTTCGGATACTGCTGAACGGTAGCCGAGTTCTGCCATCTCAATAATAGCGCAGATAAACAAATGACCTCGTAAAACGCGGCCGCGAACGCTCATCGACACGCTAACCGATACGGAACCGAAGCAGACATCCACCTATTACACTTTCACTTTCACTCTCGCTCTCTGATTATACGCTTATTGTACTTCCGCATATGCGCATGCGTCGAGCCGTGCAACGTAAACAATGCCATGGAAAAGAAGAGGAAGGAGATAAAAGCTGTCGCGTCGCCAAATGGAAGTGATGGGTGGAGGAAGTCATAACGGCAGGGTACACAGGGTCAGCGATATTAAGGCAGGGCGCAGACAGTCTTGTTGCGACTCCGCTGTGTTCGGTTAGCACGCCTCTAGTGGAGGCACGAAATAGTGTATCGGGTATGCGGTACCACAATGGCACATCGAGGCGCCAAATTACTTTTGTATAGTTGAGGTGGCCGCTGTAGTAGTGCTGCCGATGCCTCAGCAGAGACGAAGGTAGGCACGAAAGACGAAGGCAGTAATCGTCCATTTGTGACGTCAGCACGAACGGTGGCCATTCCTGTTGTGTCGCACTATAGCCTGGAGCTTCTCTACTCTCCTTACTCTCAGCTCACTCTTCTTTATCTGCCTCGACGCGATAATTATGTATTCACTTCTTCACAATACATCGTGGATGGTCTCCTTTGGCATCGTTGCATACGAAACCACCCGGAATCGCCAGCTAACGCTGGAAAGCCTTATGCAATATAAAGCAAGGATGTTTGAATCATAATTAACAAATTTGATAGCGTAGATATAAACAAAATTGAATTGCTGAGAAACGGTAGAAGCAGAGTACAGCGTTAGATATGATAGTGCGAAGCGTTGATGCAAGCCTTCGCATCGCACACAGTTCATTAATAAACTTGTAAAAAAGATAAAATGGTCTCGAAGGATTTTAAATTTAATAGTTTCAAAAAATTATATAATACGAAGCATATGGACGTAGATGTAAGAGGTACTGCAAAGCTGGAAGAACAATACAAAGTGTAATAAAAAGTGTTTTTCTATAATTTCAATGGTAAATTTCAAACATATTCCTTAAAAAAAATACCGGGCATTGCGTCTTTGTAAAATGTTTCGTATAGCTTATAATAATAATATTATTATTATTTTATCTTATGTCTGAGCAAATTTTCTGGCGAGAATCTTTCAATAGAACGTACGCCATCCTCGATTAGAGCACATTGTTTGAAATCGCACGATATGTACAGGTGCAAAACTGCAAGTTCACCTGGGACAGTTTGGAAGATGTCTTTCCGGCAGGGACGCTTCACCGCATCTCTTGATTCGAATCACGAGAACTTCCTGTCGCGTCTTCGGTTACCTGGAATCATTAGAGTTCCTGCTAATCGCGAAGCGCCGTCTCCAGTGACGAGATCAGGGAACGTGAAAAAAAAAGAAGACATGAAAATAGTTTACCGTTGAAAGGGACCGATCGCTGCCGCGAATACGGAGAATACGTGCCGAGTTTTCAGTATTTCTATAACATGCAAAGAACCGAAGAAGCGAGATCTACACTTATGGAACGGTCCGTTAGCGCCAACCATAACGATAATTAAAGAAGGGATGATAATAACGCGCCGTTGTCAACGCGATTTTGACGACGCAGGCTCGGGCGCGGCACCGTAGTTGCACGCAGGGGTCATTATCAGTTTCCGTAATGACTCTTTCGGACGGATGAAATGATGCTTGACGAAACGCGCGGCAGCCGACGAAAGAGATCTGCGCCGCTGCAGTGCACCTAGAGAAGTTTCGTAATCAGTTCCTAACTACAGAGCAGCTCTTCTGCCATATAACGATTTTGAGTGTTATTACTTACGTATTGACAGTAACTTGCAAGATATTACAAATGAGTTCTGTGGAATCCCGCAAGGTGTCGGAAGGCTTAAGAAAGGGATAATTGACAACCACCCGCTGTAGCACGAAGCCACAAGAAAATCTCCATGCTGATTTCTCAGAAAGGAATGCTTCTAGGTGAGGAAAATTTCGTCCTGGTCCGGGTATCGAAACCGGTACTAACACCTTTCCGGGGCGGCCGCTCTTCCAGTTGAGCAAACTAGGATGCTAGCAATTGGCAGTGCGAGGGTGCATTAATCAACATCTTAAAGCACATGGACAGTATTGCAAGATATTATGTATCCGGGTTCGATCCCCTGACCAGAACAATTTTTTCTTCACCTGGAAGCTTTCCTTTCTGAGAAATCGATATGAATTTCCTAGTTGTGGCTTCCTGCTGCAAACAGGTACTTCTCAGTTATCGCTTTCCTCCCTGACTGTAACTTTTTCTGACGTTGAACTCACACGTGTTACCCCCGGGAAGCTGGGTACCAAAGACAAATCACACCATCTCCCGCTAAAGGGGACCATGAGGCGATGCGAAGCAGTGTTTCGGCATGTAGAGCCCGCGTTTCAGAGGTGGAGTGGTGAGGGGGAAAGGGGAGAGGGGAAGTGGAGAGGGGGAATGGAGAGGGGGAGGGGGAAGGGGGAGGAGGATAGGGGAGCGGAGAGGAGAGGAGGAGTGGAGAGGGTGGGAAAGGGAAATGAGAGGGGGAAAGGGAAGGGTGAAAGGAAAGGGGAGATGTGATGTGGAGAGGGAAAGGGGAGAGAGTGAGTGGAGAGGGGAAGTGGAGAAGGGTTGCGCATGCTCAGTAAGGGTGGTCACGCCGCACACCACCACCACCACCGGATTGAACTCCGCCATAAGATGCTTCACATCTAAAAGGCCGTTATGACCAGCACGTCTTCGCATCATTTTCATTTTCATTTTCATTTTTGCATCCATTGCAAAGCTCATTTTCCTTCAGACGTAAGGAAAGACTGGGGTAAGGGGGGAAGGGGGGACGCCCTTCTAGAACACCCTGAGCATGCCTGTGGCTGAACTAGAGAAGTTTTTTATCTATAAGTACGTAAGTAAGTTCGTGCCACCGGCATTTAGTCACGTTACGCCTAACATCGCAGTTTGCTTCATCGGTTCTTACGAAGAGTTGTGAATTGGAGAACGTTTTCCCGAATGCGGTCTTCGATTATTTAAATAACGCGTTCCAGGAAAGGCGGTTTACGAAGGCGGCTTCGAACTACGAAGAATTCGTCGGAGCTCGGAACCTCGCGAGCGATAAATATATACGTGTCACGCTGCATGTCAGATTATTGCGAGGGCCGCACGATCGCTGCAAAATCGCATATCGAACCGCGTCGCAAAAGGTGGTCAGACTTTCATGAAAAAAAAAAGTCCTTTCGCAACACTATGTGTAACTCGCGCTTCCGTTTTGATTTCGCATTGAAATAACGCTATTTATTTCGACATCGTTTCATGGTTGCATAATGAATTTGACCAAGAGCGTTGTTTCGTGAAAGGACGAGTGAAATTGGTTCCAGTGAAAAACATTTCCTCCGAGATTTGAGTCACTGGTACAAGGTGTTTCACGTTACAAAAAGAACCAAGGATTTTGAAAAAAGCGTTAACCGCAACTGAGTGAAACCAACTATACAAGGCTTGCCTTCATCTAGCGCTTGTTAAGGTATCTTTTATATTGCGTTTAATTAGTTAATTAGCTAAGATCAATTCTGCAAAACATTTAATATTCACTTTAGGCTCAAGTCTGTTTCGTTACGCTGCAGAGGGCATTCCAAAACGACCGCTCTAATTTTTTGTAGCTACGTAGTATATGCTGCGCGGTGATTTTTTCCGGCGAAGAGAACGCCCGCTAAATATGAAATAAAAGCACGTGATTGCGCTGGTGCACTACCGTATTTCAGCGCTCTCAACCGCGCTTCGCAACAGTCAACCTATCGCTTATCAGGGACGACTGCGCTTCCTTGCCATGTGCCGCCGTCAAAAATACGCTGGCGCTCTGTGAAGCCGATGCCTATACAACCGCGGCCGCTCATTTTGTCACGCACATTTCGCCAAGCAGGTTTCATCTCTTCAAACCTCCATCTTCTCCTGGCTTTCTGCCTGGTTTTAATATTGGAGAACGTAATATAAAATGTGTATTAATTGGCATAAAGCAATCACCTGTTACACTCCGTGCTATTCCTTCATTTATCGCTAAAATCTCATTAGCGCCAATTTGAGTGCAGTATGGGAAAGAGAAAATTTATTTCAGAAGTTTAGAAATAACTTGGCGTGTGCTTAAAACTATGCCGACCGAGCCCACGCAGTTTCGGTATCAACGCTAAGAAAACACGGCGGCGCTAGAACCTTCAAAGGCTGCCAGTCTGAATGCGTGTACTCTATATTTTTTTGCTGTTGCAAGAAGCCTGTTTCTTGAGTTTCGCATCTAGCCGTATCATGAAAAGCAATGCCCGTGCATATAAAAGTGGAAGGGAGCGATGTCGTTTACTTTCAGCTTCCTTGGGGCGAGCTCTAGGATAAAGCACTCTTAATGGGATACGTGAGCAAACACAGGCACGCGACGTCGGGATTTTTGTTTCTAAGACGCCGTGTTCGACCGTGTCAATGCTAATAAGCTCACCCGGCGCATTTACTGGGGGGCACTCAACGTTCATAAAGAAGCTTCGGTGACTGGGTACACCCGGTCATCGATATTGCTCTTCAATGGGGGCAGATTGAAAAGGCGCCATTTCACTTATATTGACTTGCGCGTTAATTAACTCCGTGTGTAGAAAAATTATTCCAGAATCCTTCCTTATGTCACGTACCAAAGTCCACCCCAAGTAATGATTTTATGCCCAGGTTTCTGGTTGCGGCTCGTCGGCCGATATACTCTTCTGGATGGCGATTATGAAGGAAACGTTTCGGAACTTCCTCCGACTTTTTGTAGAGCATCGCCAGATCGATCGACCGACCGACCGACCGACCGACCGACCAGTCGATCGATCGATCGATCAGTCGGTCGGTCGGAAAATTGTTTTGTTCGAGTGCTGTACATAATGATATCTTCTTTTCGTCTATTTGGTGATGTGCTGTGAAAAAATATCTGGCTCTAATTATTGCATAACCGTGTATCTATACGTTTACGTTTTCATTTATTGTGTTTGCACTTTACGGATTATTCGGCTGCACTTATTCGGACTTTATTGTGCCGTATAGAACGAGTCCATTTGTAATTGTGACATTTATGTACACGTACATAAGTGTATATGCCTATGTGTTATTTATTTATTTATTTTTCTGCAGTTGTCAGCTGTTTATGTTGTACTCGTGGTGCCAGGATCCCAGTCAGGCGTGCGCCTTTTGCTTCGGCACCATGACGATTCATGTCTCCTGTATTTTCAAAACTGTAAATAAACTTCAAACTTCATTAGCTCATACATTGGCATGACTGAGAGAGAATGAATAGACGACGTACGTAGCCTCATCACTTCTCCTACTCCCGTACATAATTTCAACATCATTAAAAAGGAGCATACACACTACGCTGAACTAATTCCCTTTACGAAACACGAACAAACAAAACTGACACTCTAACAGTGCAACAGTTGCTACAACAACAGGCAAAGCACAAAACCTCGTCTTCATTTTAGACAGCGTACCGTGATGCAATCGCAATGGCTAAAGGCAGCGAAGATATTTGACATATACCGCTACGTGCAGAAGTTCGTTCGCTCCTGCATCGATTGTCAAACTTCACACTTAAAAGTGAACCAGTCGGTACGCTTGCCCTGTTGCGATAGTTTTCTCAAACTTCGCCCACTCCAGAGTTCGCCTCGCTTACTCGTGAATACTTCAGCAATGTGTTCTATTGCTTCCGGTAAACCTTCTACGGTTCGGGTTCCTTAGGGACACGACCATGACAAGTTGCCGTGATGCATGGACATACCACAAAAAGCAGCGAGGAACGCGAGCAGTGCAAAAAGAACGATGCGAGTCGGGAAGGAAGACGCCCGTCGGACTGCTCGCGATGGCCACCTTCGCTCATGAAAGAAATTCATTGCGCATATTTCAACGACGAAGCGAAGCCAACCCGTTCTCCCCCGGGGAAACTGGCGGCGTCGTATGGACGGGAGCAAGAGTCGGCGGCGCCCACTCAGTTTGATGCATCCGCCGAGGGACGCCGGCGCCGAGCGGAATTGGCCAAAGACACGCCAAGCTGTCCGTATCAGCAGAGCCAACAAGTAGTCTCTCCTCCCCAGCAATGTCATAGCCTTTCTTTATTTCTTTTTAACACGAAAGTGTTTTATGCCGGGGTCCACCAAGAATTCAGTGACGTATTTCCGTCCCAGAAATGACGATTTTCGTCACGTAAATGACGTGGGAAAAATTTACACGATCAGATGGCAAAGAAAAAAAGTTCCGTCAACGGACATCGAACCCACGACCGCTCGGTCCGCAACAACAGATGCCGGGCACGCTACCCACTGCGTCACGGATACAGACTTTAAAGGCTTGACAAACGCGTCTTTTATATCTACCATTCTCCCGGTCGACGGGGTGGTGTTGCCTTCTTGGAGCGGGAAAGTAAAGTAATTCGTCATTACTGTGGCCTCCGCGATCAGCACTTGCAACGCGTTACACGCCCGTCCCATTCGGCGCGTTTTCAATAGAAGTTCAATTTTGTCAATGCCTTAACACACCGCGAGGTGACGACATTACCCAAGCATCGTAAAAGCGTCGGCCTCGCTGATAGCATTTAATAGCATTACGTTAATCAAAACCAAAAATAGCTCTGCGACGCGCGCTAACACCGCGTTCTCCGCTCACGCGCTCGCCCCGAGAAAAATCGCGGCCGGGCTACCGGGGCGGCACGACGCGTTATGCGTGTCGCTCTAGTCCGGCCGTGGTGTTCAATCACATTTTAATATGCCGCCGGATGGCGACCAGGTTCTCCGTCCAATATGCGACGCTCTTCTGGCTATCACACCTCGTTCTCTGACTACGCATTCACCGCTAACTACTACAGCTACCACAAGGGTTTGTCTAATCATTTAGCATGGACGTTAGTCGTCGGGATGGAGATGTACCACTAATCTCAAGGCGGGTACATCCACGTTAAACGGTGCTATAGCTGCCAGACATCAGCATACCTTGTGCAAGCTTTCTGATATCAATGTACAGTAAACATTCAGTTACTTCTGTTAGGGCACGCTTTACTTTCGTCTTATTCCGATTCCTATGACGGAGAGATCAACCATGTTTTTTTTTTCTCTCTCTCTCTCTTGAAACATTTAGAGGACACAAACTGGTCCTTGCCTTGGTCTTGAGTTCCGCCGACTAACTTTGTGTCGTTGGCAAGACTTCTTCAAGAACACCCTCCGTCTTTTAACGCCCTTGCACCCTCGTTTGACACACACACACACACACACACACACACACACACACACACACACACACACACACACACACACACACACACACACACACACACACACACACACACACACACACACACGCGCGCGCGCACGCACAACACACACAGATGTCTATTTATTACAGACACACCCACCAACATACATACACGCACACACGCTCTCACAAACGCTCACGCACACAGACGTACGTAGGCACGCTCAGACGCCATTGGGCCAACAAGCTCTTCGTCATGGCAAGTGTCTGTACAGTCGTGATAAATATGAAAGGGAACGCCGAATTCCTGTTTGATCAACGATTACTTGTAATGTACGGATATTAATGTGACGTATACTATTTCGAGGGATACATTTTCGCTTGAGCATTTAGTGAACACGTTCGCGCTTGCCAACTGCGTTTAGCCATTGTTACCTTTAAAAGGTAATTTCAGTATTCCCACTCACATTGTTCACGACTGCACATACTTAAATGCATGTCAGCGTAGGTGTACAACATCAGTCGTACAGAAGCCCACGATGTCAGCAGGGTTCACGGATTGCTACTTCAATCAATGTCTCCGTCTTTTTTTTTTATTGTGATATAGACTTGCCCTTAAGGCATAATACTTTGTGCGTATGCGTGTACTATATGTGTGGCGTAAGACCGGTGTTGTGTATGAAGTGAAGTATCTTGTGAAATCTCTTATCATGTATCCAGCGGTCATATACTGGTCGTGTCGCTGTTCAGCGAAGGCCGGCTTGCAGGAGGTGACGGGAGCGTACCGCACTCTTCGCTGTGTATACCTCGTTAACGCTTACAGCTGGCGCAATATCGGCACGTCCAGGAATGTATATCTGCTGCTAAAGACAGTGCCATCTCCACGACAGTGAACCTCAATTGTAGGATGGGTCAGAAAAGCTACAAGAAATAAAGAAGCACAGAAAACCACGAATTTAAAAGTTTTTACCAACAACGAAAAGATATGGTAGCAGCGTTATGAGTACTTTAGGTTTCTGGCTACATTTGGCGGGCATAATTGTAAGCATCTTCCTGTACTGCGAGTCCAGCCCTTAATGGTACAAAGCGTAGAATAAGTATCCTACAGGGGCTTTCTGCAGGGACTAGATCACCATGTACCCCACTTCATTAACTTCATATAATAAAGCGACCGCTAAGGATTGATCGTGTCAGCCAATCAACGACGAGCGCCGCCGTCTACCTATTTCAGAGAAGCGAGTACTGTTCGTCCCGTTGTGTACCACGAAACCTTCAGTAACCGTTCCGTTAACGACGCCCCCTGCAAGGCAATCAGCGACGAACAATGGAGAGGGACCGCGTAATCTACCGCTTCTCGTTTTAATTTATCTGATGCATTGAGTTGGCGAGATTGAATACAAGAAGAATCGAAATTTCGGTTATCAGAGGTGTCTGAAGCTTTGATAACCAACTGTCCCGTCTTAATTAACGTACGTAGGCACTCAGAGTGGCGCCACCAATATCCCGTACCTTCCTTATGACGAAGTAATGAGATGCCTTGCGATTTGATCATATATCATTATCACGGCACCTTATAAGTTATAAAATATTTTGCGTTTTCGTTACATATCACTGTGATAGCAAGGAATTTCGTAATGTCGGCCTCAGAAGCTATCGTATATCGGAGGACTACTAGAATAACGGTGCAGCTTTTGAAGAACAACAGACCGGAACAAACAGCAGTAGTCTGAATTGGCTTTCATTGCACCCTGCGTAATGCTGTGACATGATGGACTGCGAGAATCAACAGCGACTGAGATCGCGTTATTTGTCTCTCCCACTCTCCTCTCACATGCCTTTGTGCCTCCACAATTTATCCCAGTGTTTGCTAGCCATATTGTTAAAATCGTAGTTTGGGTATGTGCACCTGTGTGTAGTGGGTCTGGGCATGAGAGAGGTGAAGAGGAAGAAGACGTGCCTGGCGATAGCTGAAGCTCTTAAAATTATTATGGGTGCCCATGGCCACTCTGGATTAGAATTAAATGAAATGGCCGACTCACTAGCGCGAGCTGCATTGAATGGTCCAGTTGTTCCTGTCCTTCCTGTAGTGGCCAGTATAACTGCGATTAGATATAGAAAATTTTCACTTCGTGCAGACGCCATAGAATCAATAACAGCTAGGACAGAATTTAGTCATTTAAAATTTCCGTGGAAGATCCAATGGTGTCCTACTAGACAATTGGAAGTATTAGTAACTAGACTACGATGTCGTGTGCCCCCGTTAAATGTATATTCACACAGGGCTGGTCTGGCGGTATCGCCCCTATGTCACTTTTGTTTAGAAATAGAATCAATAGAGCACTACTTTTTATCATGTCGCAGATACAGATTACTCAGAAAAAGACTTCTTGATATCCCATTCGCTAACCTGGGGCTGCAATTCACAATTGACAATGTGCTTACCTTCGGTGCTTCAACTCTGGGCTTCAGCCACAGAAATGCGTTTGATGCCGTGTGTAGCTACCTTCAAGAAACAAAACAAATACGGCTTTAAATTTCCGCTTGTATAAGTATTATTATAACAAAAAAAAAGTTTTGATATTATTTTCATAATTATTGTGCTTCTTCTTCTTATTATTTTTATTCTAATTCCTATTCGGAACAATGATTAAAGTGTCTGATCTGTATGTTTAAAAAACTATTATTGCACTCTTTCATTGATGCGTACGTGTTTTTTTTTTGTATATTCATTGCTATTATTTATTTATTTATTCTTTTTATTGGCATCAGCATTCAATACTCAAAATATTTTTTTTTAAATTTTTGTAAGACAACTTCTTGGCCAATCCCCCTGAGTGGGTATGAGCCATGCAGTAGAGGACACTACTACTACTAGCGACAACCTCGGTGCGAACTCAAGGCCGCTGAGGCTACCGCTGCGTCGCATCTCAATAAACCCCGTTCGTACGCGTAACAGAGTGGTGGAGGTGCGGGGTACACGACGTCGACGTACCACGGAGCCACAACCGTTTGAACTTCGCCGGAGCCGCCGCCTTGCCGGTCTCTCACCGACGACTTTCACCATGCTCCAGAACGAGGCACAAGACTCAGTGTCAGCTGCAACCGCGCATAGGTCAACACCGGATGCAGCGATTCGTCACTACATGGAACCGCGTCCGTTCGCTGGAAGAGGAGGAGAAGATGTGGACGAGTGGCTCAAGCATTATGACAGGGTGAGCCGATACAACCACTGGAACTCCATCTCCAAGCTCGAGTATGTAGCGTTGTTTCTGACGGAAACCGCTCTGGTATGGTACGAGAATCACGAGGAGTCTTTAACAACGTGTGAGCTCTTTGTAGAAGAAATGAAACAATGCTTCGGTGACTCTGATTCCAAGAAGAAAGGCGCTGAGAGGACGCTTGCGCAAAGAGCTCAGACTCCTGGGGAGACTTGCACCACATACATAGAGGAAGTCCTCAAGCTGTGCAAGATTATAAACCCGCGGATGTCGGAAGAAGACAAGGTCGGACATCTTCTCAAAGGTATCGCAGAAGATGTTTACAACTTCCTAATAGGTAGAGAAGATCTTACCTCTGTCTCGAATGTTCTGCGCCACTGCCGTACCTTTGAGACGCTGAAGACACGTCGCATTGCGCCGAAATTTGGGCGACTGGCAAATGTCACAACTGTCGCCAGCGTCGATGAAAGTCCGCCCGCCGACCTTGCTTCAACTATTCGCCAAATCGTGCGTGAAGAACTGCGGCAACACGACGTCACCTACTCTCCGCATTACTCGACGCCAGTAGCACCATGTGCTCCTTTGCCACAGTCAGTCTGCGTTGCGGACCCCACTGAACCAGGAAGAATGTGGCCGCATCCAGACACATTCGCATTTGAACAGCAACATGCGCAACGCTTTCGTCCCGGCCGCGGCACACAGCGACAGACAGCTACAGTCCAGGCTGCTGAGCCTCCGCATCCGGTGAGACGACCCTTCACGGCGGAGCGTTCTCAACAGCATTTCTTTGCACGACCTCTGCCCGTGTGCTACAGCTGCGGCGTCGAGGGCCACATTGCGAGGTACTGCCATCGCCGCCAGCCACCGAGGTACGACCGCTCGACGACATCTGACCGACCTCGTGCATCAAGTGCCTACATGTTCACGGGAAGCTCGCCCAACCAAAGACCAGGGATGTTGCGAAACCCCTCTCCGGCCTCCGATCGCAGCTTAACACCACCGCCTGCTCCTCGCATAAGTCGTTCACCGTCTCCTCGGCGCCGATACCCGTCGCCCCCTCCGGAAAACTAGTCGACGCGGCCGTTGGAGGTGAGGTCGCTGGACATTCTACGATTTCGACAGAAATACCTCCGTCAGTTTGTATGTTCAAGAATAAGGTGTGTGTGTGGACAGACAACGTTTCAACTATGGCCTTAGTGGACACAGGAGCAACCATTTCCGTTATGAGTTTCGCGTTCAAGCGCCTCCTTGGTCGAAAAGTGATGTTCTGCTGGGACCGTACCGGTACGTTTCGCGGAGTGAGTGGCGACCTCCTACATCCTGTTGGTGTGTGCAGTATGGAAGTTAGCTTGGGTGGTAATGTATATAACGCAGAGTTCGCAGTTCTGCCTCACGCCACGCATGACGTAATACTGGGCCTGGATTTCCTGAAGCTGTGCGGTGCTAATGTTGATTGCCGAACGGGAGAAATTACCGTAGATTCGGGCATTCCGTCTGCGTTTATGGAACACCTGCCTTGTCGCGAAAGTGCCCTTTACGTATGCATAGATACAGTTGTTCCGCCGTTGTCAGCAAAGTGTGTCCCAGTCGCATGTTCCCCCACAACCGACAAGACATTTGACGCTACCGTGGAACCGATTCACCTGAGTTGCATGAAGAAAAATGTTCTGATACCTTATTGTACGCTGTCAGTTGTTCAAGGGCGCACTAGCTTATGGACCATCAACTGTTCCGATGAACCCACGACACTGCCGAAGGGTCTGAAGCTTGCTGCGATTGCAGCAAGTATTTTCTCTTGCCAACCTTGCAGAGAGCCGCGATTCCGCGGATGAGTCCGATTCTGATACTGTGCACGCCATAGACTCCTCAATTATGGCTATGATCAACAAAGAGCTTAGCACTAACCAGCGTCGTGAACTGGCGAGTATTCTCACGAAACACTCCGGAGTTTTCGACTTTGCCCAAAAGGACGATCCACCATCATTTCCTCCTTCTCGCATACAGCACCACATTGATACGGGATGTAATCACCCTATCCGTCAGAAGCCATACCGTGTGTCACCTTCGGAGCGCAAGGTTATACATGAACAAGTTCAAGACATGCTAAAGAAAAATGTTATCCAGCCGTCGTGCAGTCCGTGGGCAGCCCCAGTAATCCTGGTTAAGAAGAAAGACGGCTCATGGCGATTTTGCGTTGATTACCGTCGCCTCAACGCTATCACCAAAAAGGATGTATATCCTCTTCCACGGATCGATGACGCTATAGATTGCCTTTCATCGGCTTCTTACTTTTCATCTGTCGATTTGCGGTCAGGCTATTGGCAGATACCAATGCACAAGGAAGATAAGGAAAAAACGGCATTTGTAACACCGGACGGACTTTTCGAATTTAATGTGATGCCGTTCGGACTGTGTAATGCGCCAGCCACGTTCGAGCGCTTCATGGACAACATCTTGCGCGGTTTGAAATGGGAAATCTGCATGTGTTATTTAGACGATGTAGTGATCTTTGGGCGCACGTTCCGTGAGCACAACACACGCCTCGACCTTGTGCTCGATTGTCTAAGCAAAGCACGTTTGGTGTTAAACTCAAAGAAATGCCATTTTGGAGAGCTCCAAACACTCGTTCTAGGCCACTTGGTAGACAAACAAGGCATACGACCTGATCCAGCGAAGACGGCTGCAGTGGAAGCCTTCAACCAGCCACGCTCAGTCAAAGAACTACGGAGTTTTCTGGGACTATGTTCGTACTTCCGTCGCTTTATTCCTGCATTCGCTAACATCGTGCACCCTCTGACGTGCCTGCTTCAAAAAGGCGTACGGTTCGAATGGACCCCGGAATGTGCGTCCGCTTTTTGTGAACTCAAGTTCCAATTGACGTCCCATCCGATTCTCCGACACTTCGACCCTATGGCTCCCACAGAAGTGCACTCGGACGCTAGCGGCGTTGGTGTCGGTGCTGTTTTGGTTCAACGCGTCGATACCAAAGAACATGTCGTGGCGTATGCGAGTCGCTCCCTAAGCAAGTCTGAGCGTAACTACACCGTTACGGAACAGAAGTGTCTTGCTGTTGTCTTCGCAGTACAACGCTTCCGGTCATACCTATACGGACGCCCCTTCACCGTAGTGACGACCATCATTCTCTGTGCTGGCTGGTAAATCTGCGCGATCCATCCGGTCGACTTGTGTGTTGGACACTTCGTCTACAGGAGTACGACTTCACGGTTTCATATAAAAGTGGTCGCCGGCACGCTGGTGCAGACTGCCTTTCGCGGCTGCCGCTTCCCACGACGGTCTGTGACGCGGACAACTTCGACGGGTACATCGCATCGTTGGAGCCAGGCTTTCCTGACAAGAACACATTTAAGACTGAGCAGCAGAAGGACAGTACTTTACAGCAACTTCTTGCTAACGGACGAAAATCATCGGCCACTCGTTTCTGCATACGCGACGGGCTACTATACAAGAAGAACTATTCTGCTACAGGTTCGCGATATCTTCTGGTAGTCCCGAAGAGTCTCCGCGTTTCCATTTTGAGAGCCATGCATGATGATCCAACATCCGGTCATTTAGGAGCAGCGAGGACTCTCTACCGCCTTAAAGAAAGGTTTTACTGGCCCAAGATGCATCAGACCACGCAACAATACGTGTCTAGCTGCAACGAATGTCAACGTCGCAAGCGTCCTACAAGTACTCCTCCTGGTCGACTACACCCTTTGCCGCCACCAAGAACTCCATTTGAGCAAGTTGGAATTGACCTTCTTGGTCCCTTCCCGCGCTCCTCCAACGGAAATCGTTGGATCGTCGTGTGCACCGATCATCTGACACGATACTGCGAGACGACCGCTATACCATCGGCTACTGCGCGTGACGTGTGCCTCTTCATGCTACACTTTGTCATTCTCCGGCACGGCCCTCCCAAAGTCGTTATTAGTGATCGTGGACGCCAGTTCACGGCAGACGTGGTCGAAGAGATGCTTCGTCTATGTGCTTCAAGTTTTCGGCACTCTACGCCCTATCACCCTCAAACGAACGGTCTTACTGAACGCACAAACAGAACTCTCACGAACATGCTGTCCATGTACGTCGCACCGCACCGCACCGCACAGCATGAAACTACCGGCTACAGTCCCTTCTTTCTTCTTTATGTTAGACCGCCACGCTATACACTCGACACGATTTTGCCATTTTTAGACCACGATGATCTCTGCATTTCCAAGACTATGTGCCGTGCGGAAGAGGCCCGACGTCTCGCTCATCTGCGCACTCTTGCTTCGCAAGAACGCTCGAAGTTACGGTTCGACCGCCGACACGTGACATATGAACCCGGTGACTTCGTGTGGCTTTGGACACCATTGAGAAAACGTGGATTATGTGAAAAACTGCTGGCACACTACGTTGGACCCTATGTTGTTCTCGACCGCATAAGCGAAGTGACTTACCGCGTTGCTCGCCTCCACGCCAATGGCCGACGTGCTGCAAAGACTGAACTTAGGCATATTGCCCGTTTAAAGCCGTTCATTCCTAGAGAGACTGTTTGACTCGCCCGGTGGGCTTCGTCTGCGCGCGGAGAGATGTTACAATCGTAGTTTGGGTATGTGCACCTGTGTGTAGTGGGTCTGGGCATGAGAGAGGTGAAGAGGAAGAAGACGTGCCTGGCGATAGCGACAACCTCGGTGCGAACTCAAGGCCGCTGAGGCTACCGCTGCGTCGCATCTCAATAAACCCCGTTCGTACGCGTAACAATATGTTTCGTTCTGGCTAAGCCCCTCTCTCTCTCTGCTTGCATGGCAGTCATGTCCAGGCTACCACGACAAAACATTAATCGTCCACGTGTGTGCGCTAATATCCCCGAAGCCACCTATTCCACCAATTCCAAAAGCTAAGGCCCCGTAATCTGTTTCCCTGGTAATCAGTGAACAATACGTACAATGGCTAGGCACGAGACGCCAAGCAAGCACGCGAAAGCAGTGGTAATAGAGATAAAAAATTACACCATCTCCCGCTAAAGGGGACCATGAGGCGATGCGAAGCCGGAGCACTTGCACGATAGCGTTCCGTTGGCGTTCGCTGGGCGTGCTACCGACCTCGCGTCGTGGAACGCGAAGAGGAACACTACGCGCGTCGTGTCTTCCCTCTAGCCTGGCCGTTAATTCTCACAGGGCTTGCGGGGAACGCGGTCGACAGGCGCGCGAGAAAGAGGCAGCGTAGGAGAGGAGAGAGAGGGGGAGGGCACGCGCATGCGCTGGCCCTCATCGCGGCGCTGCGCAGGAGAAAATTTCGGCATGTCGAGCCCGCATTTCAGAGGAGCCAACTGAGGCAAGCGCTGGACTGAACGCGCGCAGCGCTCTACCACTTAAAGGAGAGGAGGCTAGAGGAGGAGAGTAAGAGTAACGTACCCGCCGTGAGAGCAGAAGCGAGAACGCAGGAGAAGCGCAAGCAGGTGCTGGTAGAGAAGTGGAGAGAGTAACGCGCAGCTGTTGGAGAGAGGGAAGGAGGAGAGCCGTGCATGCGTAGTGTGAGTGCGGACTAGTACGCCGCGTGCGGATTACCAGGCCGCGTTACATACCCTTAAGCAAGAGATACTTCGCATCTAAAAAGAAGGCGAAACCGCGCCAGCCCAAGCGAGAAAGAAGTAGGCCTCCGTCAAAGTACGGAGGAAAAACAAAGACGCTACCGACGACGCAGTCTCGGATCGCAAATATTGCACGGATCCAGAGAAAACAAAGGCGAGAAACATGAGACGACCACTGTAGACGATTACACTGTAACGACAAACGGGGCATCATTTGGGCACCATAATCGACCACAAGATCAGAGGCGGTTGCCTCCCGTTTCCAATGGCCTGGTAGTCATAAAGGGCAAAGAAAGAGCGGACGGCAGGAGCTACCGGTGTGTACCGTGCTCTCTTCCTCCTCCTACCTTCCTCTCCATCCCGTACGTATCTCGCCGGCAACCTCGGGCCGCGCGCTGTTGCAGGCCCCCAAGCAAAGAGCTCACCACGAACCGACGCTGGTTGGGCCAACGACGGCGCCCGCAACACGAAGCAAGGACCAAAAAAACAAGCGAGAAAACCTGATTCTCGGCGCGCAGGCGCAGTAGCAGGGGTTACAGCCAAGAGTAATAGGAAGGGAAACAGAAGAAGAGCGGGCTCCATAACGGACAAGTAATCTGGACCGACGGGCCTGCGGCACAAACATTGACGAAGATGGGCCGAACAGCCCTGCCTCCGCGAAGCACACGTATAGGCGTGGGACGCCTGCGCTGGCCGACGTGCAATCTGTTTGAACGAAAAGGAGGTGGTCACCGGTTCCGCCCGGCAATAACTGCTATTACATTTACCGCTCTTACGTATACGCCAAGCCCGCAGCTCCAACGAGAGAGCCAGTAGATGGCGACTGCGAGCACTTGGTTTGTGTTTCTCCTTTTCTCGAGCGTTTGTTTTTCTTTCTCTTGTTTCTTCGATTCCAGCAGACAGCATCGATATTGCGTTGATTACACGCATGTTCTTGCTTGCCCTTGTCGACTTGGGCGCGTAATTTCTATCATACATTAATAACAATAATACTGAGGTAACGACAATGTGATTAAGCGACACGCCGTATAGTGGGGAACTACGGATTAATGACCATGTAGGGCTCTTACACCTGTACCTATGCTATGTTCATGGATGTTCATCCATTTGGTTCTTATCGAAAACTGGCAGCCGTGACCGTCGTCTGTTACGCGCGCGCGCACGCACGCACGCACGCACGCGCGCACGCACACACACACACACACACACACACACACACACACACACACACACACACACACCACACACACACACACACACACACACACACACACACACACACACACACACACACACACACACACACACACACACACCGCGCGCGCGCGCGCGCGCGCGCATTTGCAATGTGAGACACTCAGCAACACAAGGTCCACGCAATAACGAATGAGAGGCTAGACGATTCATGAATGTGATGCTAACAAGACAATACACGTAAATATGCTTATGTGTATATCGTCTTTAATCATAACACAATAAAGAAACCACCGCGCTGTCTGCCATATATAAAACAGTAGCATATCTCGGAGAATTCCCTTTAACGGATATTCCGCTGACTTTTTTTTTTCGTTGCGTTCGCTTGTCTCGGATCGTTTTCGTTTTCTTTCTTTTCTTTTCTTTTTTGTTTTTTTTTAACCTTAGAAAATCGAAGCTTCTGTTGCATCCCCTTTTCATATCAAACTGGGTGCCAGCCTTCGTATCGCTCTTGCCTTCGCAGGGCCCTTCGTGCTGCGATATTTATAGAGCTCTGGCTTTTCACGATATCGTTCTTCCACGCGTAGGCTCAAAAATAACGTTTATGTTGCTCGTCCAGATATGTAGCTTTTTTTTTAGTGTCAAAGCGCAAAGTGCGGCAAAGAAGACTCCTTTTCTTAGTATATCGGCTTTTATAAATTTCCTCATTATTTCCTTTACAGCTTGCTCAGATTTCGTACTATGCAACTGTACACGACTCAGTTTGACCCACTTCTTTAGCGCCGTTTTTCTCGAGTTTGTAAAGCTTGATTTTATACGCGAAGGGGCGAACTTGTTCAGCTGAAATTTCATTTTTTTTTTCTTTCAACTACGTTCGCCACAGTCTGGATTTCTCAATCTCTAAGTCTAATACACTTCAATGGTTTTGTCCACAGTTCATTTTATTTCACGTTTACTCTTGGAAATACATCTCTTTAGTGGGAAGAAGAAATCATGGTACGGTTTATTGCCCGGAATCAACTGAGTTTAAGAAAAAAAAATGTTGATACTGAAGCAAGCTTCAGGTTTACTTCTCATTAACTTCACAAGAAATGAGCCTGCAAAATGGCCGTCTGGACAAGCAGTCCTCGTTTTTTTTTTTTTTACTCTCGGAATAAATGTATAGAAGTCACTTTGAAACACCAAATCTCGTGCGCTCGTGTGCTTGCGAGCTGTCGCGCCTACTATGGCTGATTCTCTCTCAAACACTTGTTTTCACTCACTAGTTCATTAGGTGGCTTACTGCCTAGGTAGCTCGCTTATTCACCGAGCAACTAATTAATGAAATGTGTCATGCGATCCTAGTTCTAATCTCACACTACCATATGCGCTGTCAAGGGAGCCTCAATTCATGCACATTAAGAACAAAATAATTTGATAAACTGACAAAATTGATAAATTTGATAAATTTGACAAAATAAACTGAAACGCTACAGCATTTCATACAGAGCCTGATGCTCTCACTCACTCACTCACTCACTCACTCACTCACTCACTCACTCACTCACTCACTCACTCACTCACTCACTCACTCACTCACTCACTCACTCACTCACTCACTCACTCACTCACTCACTCACTCACTCACTCACTCACTAAAACTGCTGATTTTGTCCAACCCACGCTCGCTTTCACCTTTTATAAGCTTCCACCTCGTATCCCGCATTCTTTCGGCACTGCCTCTCCTTACTCCCTGCATCGCCGCATTCGTCCCCTAGTTCGCCTCCCTGCTTCCCTCATCAAGCAAACATTCGTGTCTTTCCTGCTGCAAGTTACGGCGTCAATACAACGCGCCTTAGCTATCATCATCATCAACTCTACCCTTAAATAAACAGTCGCACCTCCAGCGGCTTATGTGGGTCTTATTTTTCCCGCTTTTCGCCCAGCCGCAGCTATACCGGACATCACACAGAGCTCTCAGCTCAAAGCACTCGCTGGGGTGAAAATGCCCCGACAAGGAATGCCCCCCCCCCCCCCCCAGGAAGAAAGACAGGAGCGCCACCGTTATTTCTTCTGAAGTGGTGCCGAGCTAAGTGTTCTCCGTCGGCAGCGTTCCCCTTATTACTCGCTCCTTTACTGCCATTAAAGTAGCGGCCGCAACCTCCGCTTTTTTTCCTTTCCTGTGTTGATCTTATAGCAGAAGCGTCGGCCGGCGAGTGGACCTCGCGCACCAGTCCCCCAGCTATTCTTATTTAATTCTCTCAACGTCATTCCTTCTGAGGTGCTCAACACGGCTTCATTCTTTTTTCTTCATTTTGTGTAAGTTTTCTTTCTTTATTCTTCTCGCTACGATCCCGTAATGAGTCGGCCTGTCGCGAGTCCAAAAATAAATACCGTCTTTCGTCCCACGTTCTTTTTGGCCCCAGCTGCCCCCTAGTTGCTTCTCAAACATTTAGCTCTTCATCCGTAGGACAGAGATTGCATCCTTAACGGCTGAGCCATAACTTCTTTAGCGGATTCTCTGCTGCAGCCGGAAGCGTTGGTTCGCTGAGAGCTTGTGTGCGCGCGTGTTTTATGTTTGGGCGAAATAGCGCTCGCGATATGTCTTGGACTTAACGAGGACGCCGCAGGACGGCGCAGTGGGAGTGCCGGGCAGAGGAGACGTTGGGAGGAAAGTATATCTATCTATCTATCTATCTATCTATCTATCTATCTATCTATCTATCTATCTATCTATCTATCTATCTATCTATCTATCTATCTATCTATCTATCTATCTGTAGCGAGAGAGAGACGTGAAGGCGGCCGAAGTGACCGTGCCGAAATCTCGCCACTTTTATCGAAAGGCCCTAGTAACCAGCAGAGCGGGCAGCGCTGCCGGCG
>NC_051181.1:113263616-113286116 GCF_013339695.2 Rhipicephalus sanguineus
ATAATATATATAATATATATATATAATATATATAAAGTCCCCAAAAAAAGGTCAGTTTGGCCGCAAGGGCGAAGGAATTAATGCGACAGCAAGAAACTAACTAATGCTATACGAAGTGAGGCTCACCAATGGATACTCTCAGTTTGAACAGCGCTCCTGTTGCAAAGGCGGCCGGAACAGCGAAGGAAACTAGCGTGCTTCAAGTGTCGAGCTGTGACACTTGATAGTTCGCGCTCATCTTCTGTTCGTTCGTTTAGCGGCGTCCCTTGAGCTCGAGTGACTTTGCTATACGCTCCGTAACATCAGCGCGGACATCACGGTGAAAGCTAGAAACATCCCTCTACCCCTCACTACGAGATGACCGCGCGAGCAGACAGCGGAAGGGCAAGGTTCTCCCTCCCCAAAGAAGCGAGCGAGCTGGCCGACGACTTTTCTATGGGCCCGGTGCGCTCCTCGTGCCATCTCGCTGGTAATGAAGAAACGCTTTTAAGTGCCTGCCGTCTCTGAGTCCTGCCAGCGGTAAAGGGCGTGTATATAACGCTCGCCGTTAGCTACCTGAAGGATCTGCGCTTTGTGGCGTAGTGGTTCGATTGCGCGCTTCGGAAGCTTTTTTCTGAAGTATATTTCTTTGGGAATGTTATATATATATATATACATTTACGGTGAATGACGGTGGCGACGGCGACGGCAGAACCAGCCGAGACTGTCCATATAATTGCTATCGCAATAAAATAATTCAGAAAAATGCTGCCGAAGCGCGGAATCGAACCGGAGACCTCCTGCTCCGCAGCGCGCGGCGCTAGCCACTACGCCACAAAATGCAGACGCTACAGGTAGCTAATGGCGAGCGTTATATACACACCCTTTACGCTGGCCGGACTCGGAGACGGCAGGCGCTTATAAGCGTTTCTTCATTACCAGCGAGATGGCGCGAGGAGCGCAAAGGGCGCATTTAAACTCAATGCCGCGTCGAGTTTATTATTAGAGGAGAAAACAAACTTCAAAGTTTAATTTTTAAATTTCGCGCCGAACTTTGTAATTCGTGACGTAAAAGACTTCAAAGAGCATTTAACGTATTTTGGCGCCACTGGCTCGATGAAATTTCGACAAACCCGTTACGTCAAGTCTCTGGCCCCCTCAGAGGACAATGTACTTCGATTTAACCGACTAGGAACTACGTAGGCCCAAGCAGGCGCCGTCAAAAATATGTGACGTCATGGCAAATGGTCCGGGAATTCCAAGGTGGCGTCGCCACCTGTATTTTCTTTTTGCGCGTTTTCTCGCTTATTAGGCGTCTTCGCGCAGAAAGCGTGGTGTTTTTGGTATCGTGGAAGACTACTTTACTAATGCGAGATCTTTAGTGTCCCTTTAAATAACACCAGATGGTCGAAATTATCCGTAGCCCTCCACTACAGCGTCTCATAGTCACATCGTTGTTCTGGTACGTAATACCCCACATATTATGTTATTGTTGATGCGTCGTGCGTGCGATCTCGTGTGGGGTTTTCATTTTAAGATAAGTGTGTGTTATTAGAATAGTTGCCAAGAACGCTTCAAACGAAACTCATTATTGATGAGCGCACGTGCACATTCTAATCATCCGGATGTTTAAGCTATGCAACGACGTATTTCCGCTTGAGGTGATAAAGACATGCCCATTCTAGGCGCTTTATTGCATTGAGGTACCTCGATTCTGAAATTCAGCACTTGTGCAAGTTTCCGTCTTCAAGCGCGCATTTGACAACGTCCACATGTCCTCGCTGGTTTGCGCGGCGAGCGAGGTGCGATTTTCTCACTGAAGGAGGCATATGGCGAGTGTTTGCGGGATGTAAAACTAATCCCAGCCCTGTTCTAATCGCAACACTGTCTTAATGAAAGTTAACTTGTTTTACGGTTTCTCTTCTTGTAAAAAAAAATCACCTGCATAACATGAGCGAAAAAAAAATCGGAGCCCTTTCATTGCTGTAAAGATGGAAGCGACCGAAACAATGACGATGGCGGGTCTGGTATCGTGAATATTGCTATAGTTCATTTATATATCATCATTTTTTTCGGTTCAGGTTCCTTTAGCGTTAAGGCAGGTCACGAGATTATTGGTTCGGATTCGGGTTCAATTCTGGTTAAGGTTCCGGTTCTGGTATGGTTGTCTATTCGGGTTTGGTTGGGCGCTGCATTCGTATTAAACATACACTCCTGCGTGATTAGTGTGTAATTATAAATTTCACAAATATTCTGAGATATGTTGTCTTGTCAAAGGTATATATCGCTTCAGATGTTCTTGAAGAACGGTATTGAGATATCACTGCGCAAACTGCTCGCTGGACGGATATCGACATCTGTGAACAAGCGTTACGACCGTGATAGAGCTTGTGGCATCGTTTTCTACACACTGGGAATAATTTTCATTGGCTGAGAGTTTAGCAGAGTGTACCAAACGTTACCCTTAAGCCGCTTTACATAATCAATCGATTTCCAACCTACTGGGTAAAAGTAATACCGGGTAAATATTAATAATAATTTTATTATTATTATATTATTTATTATTATTATTATTATTATTATATTATTATTATTATTATTATTATTATTATTATTATTATTATTATATTATTATTATAAATAATTTTACGTGCCAAACCCACGATATATTTGGAGGTCCACCGTAGTGGAGGCCTTCGAAAATTTGGACCACCTGGCGTTCTATACCGTGCGCCCACATCGCACAATACACAAGCCTCTAACACTTGCGACCGCGGCGGCCGGGACCGAACTGATGACTTTCAGGCCGGCAGCCGAGCACCATAACCACTACACAACCGCGACAGAAAACCGCAAAAGTCTTGTGCATGAGCCGAAACACCAACCACGCAAACTGTCATGCGGCAACGTCGACATTCGCAGATAGGACGGTAAAAATCGTGCCTGGGCCGAATACTTAAAGCTTTCCGATTCCAAGTGTGTTCTGTCTTTAGGCGGCTGTCTTCGCATAAAGATATATACGGCGAGAAGATTGTCCAAAGTTTGCTCTTATCAACAATTCTTTCCTAACAACGTTTTTGTACATATGGGCCCTGCATTGCTTTTGCGACATGAGTTGTCTTTCTCAAATTATTCTGGCAGGACATTGACATCGGTAGACCTGGCCTTCCGACCAGTAAGACGATTTTGGCCTGCGGTCGGAGCAAGACTAGTAACATTGCTCTACCGTCTTCGCTGGGGGCACGACGCGTCGGTGTCTCACTGGACGGCGTCTTTCACTTTCGCCGACCGAAAGGTGGTTCTGCTGGAAGGGGACCAGCTCGACGACGGGCGACTGGCGCTGGTTCGGAGGGTGACGACGGTCGACGCTGAGTGGTCGCAGCCACGCCCCAAGGTAAGAGGTGCTTTACCAACGAGGAACACGTAATGTTATGCGGAGTCGATGCAAAAGGGAAAAACGGGTGGCATAGAACGAGAACATTACCATATGCCGAAAACTGATTAGGCCATGAAAAAACAGCATGTTTTACTTTCATTTTTTTTAACAACACGTAGTCGGGTAGAAGGCGTTCTTTTTACCAGATCAAAAATGAGTTCAGAAGCGCCGAAGGGCGTACGTGACATTTACTACCGCTTTAAACCGGCTCTCTTGCGTTGCAATGACCCGAGTTAACTTAAACAGCGTACAGTGTACACACACTCACTGGTTGCTGCCTGGTTACGCAAAAAATAACGGATATCGCACCTTGCCCATCCTTCGATTGTTGTCTAAGTGGTTGCGATGAGCTTTGACCTAATACAGCAAGAAATCTTTCACCGCAACTAGGCGGCCAGGATGTGGCGATGCTAATCTCGTATATATGGGTTGTATTATGCAGAGTGCTTCAAGAAATGCGCCCGAAAATCTTGTACACATTAAAACTAAACATTAAGGGACCGCTGCCTTCTGGAAGCTAAGCTAGACTATTCTAGTTCAATGTATCTAGAGTTACAATTTTTTCTCTCGCTGTAATAGTGTCCAGTGAGTCAAGGACAGAGGTAATGTCCCTGAAAGCACGAATGAATAAAATATTCTGCAGACTCGGTGAGACCATGCAGCTGTTATCTCAAAATTGAAATCTGACTTTTCTTATGGCAGGGGGCGATGAAACCGATGACTTAAACCATAACGGGACTCCATTATGTCCCCTGGTCTAGCATCTTCGCAAACTAAGTTTTGGTTCCTTCTAGCAGCTAAGCTAGACTTTCTAGTTCAATTATCTAGAGTTGCAATTTTTATCTTGGCTGTAATAGTGTTCGATGGTCAGGTAGATCTCCAGGCAGGCGTAACAAAGAAACCTCACGAGACTCAGTTTAAAGGCACTGATTAGTAGTTTCATCATGCTTTATGATTTAAGTAGGCACTTTCCACTAAAACATTGTTCTACGCTACATTAGGTGACTGCAGCAAATTGAAAATTTTCGAACAACTTTTTTTTAATTAAAGATGTTGATTCTTCGAAATTGCAGCTGTCGCTCGGGCTCTACCCTATTCAACGCGACCAGTTGATGCCCTCACCCGACAGGAGATTTCCTTGATCTAGGACAATACGATAAGCCCACAACAACTGTCACATGCAGCTTTGCGGATTTTCCGAGAACTGACTGTGCAGGTACCTCGAGACCTTCAACAGCACAGCAGGCAATACGGTCGGCAACCTGGCGCCTTGTTGGTGTTGGTGGCGACCATCGTAACCACTGTGTCGGTGCTAGCGGCGCGTAGCGCTTTTAGGGGCGAAGCTCCTTAAGGCGGCACCCGTTCGTCCCTCGTAGTCGTCATCGTCGTAGTAGTCCGTAACAAGTCTTACGCTTTGACCTCCAAGGTGGTGCCGGTGGGAGATTTCTCCTGTGCGTTTGTTGAACAATAAAAATTCGCAGCGTGCGCGTTAACTAAAAGCCGATTCTTCTGTCTCTGGCATGTTCCAGTAGGAAACGTTAGTAGAAGTAGAAGTGTAAGTGTTAGAGTAGTCCGTAACAGTCTTACGCTTTGACCTCCAAGGTGGTGCCGGTGGGAGATTTCTCCTGCGTTGTTGAAAATAAAAATTCGCAGCGTGCGCGTTAACTAAAAGCCGAATTCTCTCTCACTCCCCATTAGCAGCCATTGGCATGTTCCAGTAGGAAACGTTAGTAGAAGTAGAAGTGTAAGTGTTAGCTAAAAGCCGACTTCTTCTGTCTCTCATTCCCATTAGCAGCCATTGTTTACCTCCAAGGTAGTGCCTGGTGAGATTTCTCCTGTGCGTGATTAAACAATAAAATTTTGTTCAAAACGCCGTTGATTGATGAAATAACCAACGAAAGACGCCAGATGTTTTGTAAAAGCAGAACGAACGAACGCCAGATGTTTTTCTTAAAGTGTAGTAGTAGTTGTTCTATGTAGCCACCCGCCCGATCGTCAACGGGCGAGGTGGACCGGCAACGGCGCGAGGACCCTGCCGTACGAGAGTTAAATCACACTAAAAGACATACTTTGCGGGCGATACACCTAGTGAGCTTTCAACTTTTCGTCTTAATGTACATGAAAAGAAATATTTCTACGAAAAACGCAAGGCACACCTTGAGCAATATATTTGGTTTTGGGACGCTAAATGGAACCATGAGGCGATGCGAAGCCGGAGCACTTGCACGATCGCCTTCCGTTGGGCATGCTACCGACCTCGCGTCGTGAACGCGCGTCCTGTCTTCCCTCTAGCCTTGCCTTTAATTCGCACAGGCGAGCGGGAATGCGGTCGCTCTTGGCGCTCTTTCGCTCGGAGCGGACTTCTTCCTTGCATTCACCGATCACAAGTGATAATGAAGGGACCACGTAAACCAACAGTACAATAAAGGTTTGATGTTTAATATACACGATGTTTCACACTCTTTATATTATGTACTGGGCGCATTTCACGGAAGAGTTTCACGGTTTACAGATGATTCCCTCCGTAGCTTCGCCCCACTCATCATCTCATTCACCCCGTTATATGCTGTGATTTTTTTAGTCTCGGAAGGCTGTCGGCACCAGAGTACGCTGCATATCCGACAACAAGAACGCGTGCGAGAACAGTTTCCCTCCCTCTCCCAGGAATTGGGTAACGAGGTTCGCCAAGGCATTCGAGACCCTGTCAGATAGCTTCTACTTCGCGCGACTGCTAGGGACAAGCTGGTCAAGACGTCTGACTTTGAGTTTTGCATCCCCAACAGCAAGAACACGTGCGAGAACATTACGCGTTTCCCTCCCTCTTCCAGGAATGTGTAACGAGATGACGCGAATCAATTTGAGAGTCCAATGCAGGGCGATTTGTCCGGTCGGCACCGAGGCCAAGGCACTGGATGGTCAGCACGGGAAGATATACTCCTCAGAGTGCAGCCAAACAAGAGAGTAAATGTTAATGACACAGTTCTGTAAATTAAAGCGTACCTGACTTGTCGGCACGAGGTGTTCAGGATGGCGTTTGTCTTATTGGCGACCCTTCAAAGCGCAAGCCGTAGGCGACATTTAGCGGCCTTCTCCACGTGCCATCTCCACGCATTTGAAGGATGTGGAACGTCTTTGTAGTTAAAACGGGTGCAGTTGCAAGGTCGGCTGGCTCCCATTTCATTCTGCAGCTCCTCTTTCGGCTCCTGGTCATCGTAGTTTCCACGTCCTTTCTGTAGACGGCCAGGTCCAAATTCAAGTAAAGTGTGCAAGAAGAGTAAGATGCGCTCTGATTCTTTATGCAGTTAATTTAGTACACAAGAACTATAACATTCACAATGTTAAGTGTAACATGAATAAATTCAGATCGGCTCACGAGGTTCACAACGATCCATTCGTTTATCCGAATCAAACGCCAAAACGCAAGAATAAACAAAGCCACAAGTGCGTTCGAAGTCGCAAGCACGAATATTCGGCAAATTAGTGAGCTACCCTTATTCCCATAGTGGCTGAACGATCGCAGCACCAGAGTTCCCTCTTGCAAATATTGTAGAAAACTCTATGCCGCTTGGAGCCCTGCAGATGCGCAATTACTCCGCGGCTGTACTCAGTCAACAGCCTAGCCGGCGTGTAGCAGCGAATTCAATTGATTTTAAATGCGAAGTGTATGTGGCTAGATAGTGATCGTCGTCTTAACTTGTAGACCAAAATTGATATAGGAGGGTAACAGGGTTTGACGAATATGACTCTCTGGTAATGGCATGAATAACGTGAATATCCTGTCCCGTACGTTTCAAACCCTTTCCTCCAGACACATGTGGCACATACTCGTATACCACGGGCCGCGGTATGCTGGCAGGGGCGTAGCCAAGGGGGGGGTTGGGGGTTCAACCCCCCCCCCCCCGAAATTTTTCAGTTTTGCTTGCGTATATAGGCACGCACACATACAAACGCACGCACGAACATACATCAAGTATGGTTGAACCCCCCCCCCCCCCCCCGAAAAAAATTTCTGGCTACGCCCCTGTATGATATGCGCCACAGTTTATTGGCAGTTTATATCTACCCAGGAACGGCGAGAATAGAAATGAGAGACCGTTAAAACCGACATCGGAAGCGTTGACCCGACGAATGCAAAGAATTAAAATCGGGTCTCAGCAGGAATCGAACTCGAGCGTTCTGCGTGGCAGTCGGGCATTCCACCACAGAGCCAAGCCAGGCTTGAAACTGCTTTGGAAAAATACCCTATGCAGGCGTAATGTCGGTACAAAGTCATTTGTGGTTGCAGTGATAACTAATTTTATAACGAAGCAATAAACTACATATGTACTCCTATCATACAGGCGTCATGTCGGGTTAATGTCGATGGTAGTTCCAGTGTTGGCTCCGCTTTTATAGCAGTTTTATGAACATTGCATTTGTATTCCTGTAATTTAGCAAGCTATATTCAGCGTTGCTCGACTCGAGAGGAATACGCTAATGAAAACTACATAGGATATTCCCATCATCGCACCGTAAACTGCACTTCGTTTCGATAATACTGACTGTGCTATAACGTGAGTGCCAGAGCAGTCGACGTACTTCGTAAGCCCATGATGCGCACACAACTACTACTGCCCTTAGAAGAATACGTCCATCCACTCTTAACGTTTAGCTCAAGGCCAAAAAATCCGATTGGCATTTGCTCGCCGACTGCTTCGCATGAAACCGATTCCCACAGGATGTGGGAGCTGCCGATTTTTCTCTCCTTTTTGCGCATAGTTTGCATCCCCACATACAAGACAAGTACGCTCCCTGGCATATGTTTTGTTTGCAGGCTCTAGTTATTATAGTTAGCCATATTAAAGTACTATATTAAGATCGATTGGCTCTACACGGCACGACGCGTCATGCACGTCGCAGCGATGTACACGACGCACACTAGTCCGCGCTCGTGTTCGTATGGCAGTTCGTAGTGCGAAATGGCTTCGTACAGCACCTGATCGACCAAAGAAAGCTGCATATGGAAGCAGCGCTCTATGGCTCGCGTCGCTGCGGTCCGACGTACTGGTGGTACACGACGCGTCATGCGCATGACAGCGATGGGCACTGCACTCGAGTACGCGCTTATGTTTGCCTGGCCGTGCGGGTGTGCGTACTTCGTGGTGTGGTACGACTTTGTTCCGGCACCAGCTCGACTGACGGACAGCGGTGACGTCTATGTTGAGCATTTCGTAGCTCAACGCTTGTACGAAGCGACGCCTGCCAATTTCTGCCTGCTCGCAGTAAGCGCGCTGCGCGCGTAGTGTGCGGAAACCGCCATTCCTCGCGAGTCGCGCCAGGCTACGCGCGCTGACGCGCTCCTGTTCAGGCTTGGACAGCGTACATGTGTTGCCTTAAGGCCAACCATGTGAACCATGTGAGCGTGTGAAATGTTCCGTGATTCCACGCGCGTGCTTGAAAGCATGCAGTGCACGGAGGTCACTGTGTGTAAAAAGTAGCTAGAGAATCCTGTCCCACTTCGCCAGGCATCGCAGCATGCTTCGAAATCGAATTTTTCAATGAGTTTCCGTCTATTGTATCAAGAGAATCCTGTCCCACTTCGCCAGCATCGCAGACTTCGAAAGCGAATTTTAGATGCGAAGCATCTTATAGCGGAGTTCAAACCGGTAGTGGTGCTGGTGGTGGTGGTGGTGGTGTGCGGCGTGACCACCGTTACTGCGCATGCGCATACTTCCTCCACGCACCTCCTCTCCCCTCCCCTCTCCCCTATCCCCTCTCTACTTCCCCTCTCCACTTCCGCCTCTCCCCTCCTCCTCTACACCCCCTCTCATCTCGCCCTCTCCACTCTGAAACGCGGGCTCGACATGCCGAAATTCTCTCCTGCGCAACGCCGCGATGAGCACCAGCGCATGCGCGTCCCCTCCCCCTCTCTCTCCTCTCCTACGTTGCCCCCCTCTCGCGCGCCTGTCGACCGCGTTCCCCTCTCGCCCTGTGAGAATTAACGGCCAGGCTAGATGGAAGTTACGACGCGCGTAGCGTTCCTCTTCGCGTTCCACGACGCAAGGTCGGCAGCATGACCAGCGAACGCCAACGGAACGCGATCGTGCAAGTGCTCCGACTTCGCATCGCCTCATGGTCCCCTTTAGCGGGAGATTGTGTAATTTTTTCAATTGTCCGTCTATTGTATCAAGAGAATCCTGTCCCATTACGCCATGCATCCCAGTATGCTTCGAAAGCGAGTTTTCCAGTGAGTATTCGTCTATTGTATGCGACTACATTATTAGGCGGTAGTGAGCGCACAACTTCCTCACAGGCACAAAAAAATCACAGCATATCCACGGAGTGAATGATGATGAGTGGGCGAAGCTGCGGAGGTTCATCGGTAAACCGTGAATCTTCCGTGAATTCTGCCCAGTACATCATCACCGAAGTGAGATCGGGCGCGTTTATACTAAAGGTTCGATGAGTTATGACGACTTGCAGCTCACTTTAATTTTACATGTACGCTGTGAATTTTCATTGTTTAGAAACCATTGCTTTAGAAAACATCTGGCGTCTTTCGTTAAGCAGCTGGCGTCTTTTCAGTTTGCTTTAGAAAACATCTGGCGTTCTTTCGTTTTGCTTTTAGAAGACATCTGGCGTCTTTCGTTGGTTTATTTCATCAATCAACGGCGTTTCGAACAAAATTTTTATTGTTTAATCGCGCACAGGAGAAATCTCACCAGGCACTACCTTGGAGGTAAACAATGGCTGCTAATGGGAATGAGAGACAGAAGAAGTCGGCTTTTAGCTAACACTTACACTTCTACTTCTACTAACGTTTCCTACTGGAACATGCCAATGGCTGCTAATGGGGAATGAGAGACAGAAGAATTCGGCTTTTAGTTAACGCGCACGCTGCGAATTTTTTATTGTTCAACAACGCACAGGAAAAATCTCCCACCGGCACCACCTTGGAGGTCAAGATCTGGTACTAGCGTTACGACTGGTTACGCACTACTACGACTACGAAAGACGAACGGGTGCCGCCTTAGGAGCTTCGCCCCTAAAAATGGAGAACGTCGTAAAATATGATTGTTTGTCGTCTACTATTATTACTATTGTTAGTCGTCTACTAATAATAGTAGCAGCATTATTAGTATTCCGCCTTGAAGTAAATATTACCTGTGCAATGAATTCTGCCGGAATAATAAAATAAATATTATTAGTTAGTAATGCAGCAGCCTTATTAGTATTCCGCCTTAAAGTAAATTTAACTGTGCAAGGAATTTTGCCGGAATAATAAATAATATTATTAATAGTGCATCTTCCCATTGGGAAGAGGCACTCCGGAGCCCATCGCTCCAAGCACAAATCCAGGCAATCCAGAGGGCCCAAGAAAGGGCGGAGCATCACGTGTCCCAGCCCCGACTTGGACGCGGCCAGCGGCTTCCGCGGGTGCCCGATAGGGGTTCCCGCGAAAGCTCCTCAGGGTTCAATAAAGTTCATTGTCTGTCTGTCTGTCTGTCTGTCTGTCTGTCTGTCTGGCTGTCTGTCTGTCTGTCTGTCTGTTCTGTCTGTCTGTCTGTCTGTCTGTCTGCTGTCTGTCTGTCTGTCTGTCTGTCTGTCTGTCTGTCTGTATTAGTAATAGTAGCAGTATTATTAGTGTTAGCAAGGTGGGTCAGCGTCAGACTACATCAATTTTCTGGATACCGTGCACCGTTGAAGGCACTGAAAGAGTAATTGCTACATTTCAGTTGTGAACCACAGTAATTGCGGGCTTGTGTGCAGGACGTACGCTTAGTATTGCGACTTATGCCCTGGCGAGCGACATCATCTGCGCACGCTCTTTGAACGCAGCGCCATACCAATCGCCAACGCACGTGCTTTCACACTATAGACAAAGCATTGCGACAACATTTGTGTAATTGGGTTAAAAATTACACGGACGATTTTCGTCTGTGTTCTCTATGCGCACCGCTGGAATTTGGTGGCACTTCTCCGCTTGTTTACTTTTTATTGTTTCTCACTGTACGCCTGTGCATCCAATTTTATCAGCTTTCTCTATCCTTTCCCCGTCCCTTCACCAGGTGCAACCTAGTTAACCTCCTTGCCTCTCCTCCTTCACCTCTCTCCCTTTCTATCTATCCTAATCGATATTCGGAACATTAGCGCAAAATTTAAGAAAACATGGCTGTTGTGTGCACGACATGGCTGTTGTGCGTACACACGATAAACATCGATGTTGTGTGTGTAAACACATGCTCCGTTGTGTGTATATTTGTTGGTCTGTCCATGTTTTCTTAAAATTTGCGCTGGCGTTCTCAAGATCACGTACAACCAACTATCCTCCAGTACCACCTATGCCACACATTTCCATTATATAACAGGTATTGGTTTCTCCGCAGCCGCGGTACCGAGGCGGTCATTTCGCCTCCGGATTACGTCTTCGCCTTTCGTACCGCGACGAGGTCATCGTGAAAGAGGTGACAGCTCCTCCGGTGACACGCATTTCTCTGAGCGGGCGGCGTCGTACCTCGCTCGCCGCAATGCGTCGCTACACGCGGTCGCCACCCGTCGCCTTCTTGGAGTCGTTGCCGTTTTCGTGACCGCGTGATATGAAGCATCGAGTCCGCCACGTATGCGACTGGTGGTTTCGTCTTTGGATCGCTTCTGTTGCTGGCCTGGCTTCTCCATCCTGCCACCGCTGAAACTGGTCCCGCTGTGTGTACGCACGTACGCCATGCGAGAAAACAGAGAAGGAAAAATTTTAAACAGCAGAAACAAAGTTAAACGCGTAACAGGACTGTATGGTCCGCAATGCTGGCTTGTTCGAAGCAACGCCACCCCGTCCCCTATATGCTTCTATAACATAGGAAAACAAAGACGTTTATTGCCATATTTCGAGGAGGGCCTGAGTCACCTTTTATGTAAGGTTACTACAGAGTTTTCTTGCTCGCTTTGAGGCTCTCGACGGCAAAACCAGTTTGCCAGTTCAATGAACTTACTTGCGTTACTGGGAGCCGTCGACGCTCCGGAATACAAGCTGCCAGGACGTGAACATAGAAAAAGGAAAGAATGCAAGGATAAAATGTAGTTGACAGCCTTACTATCCGATTAAACAGCGGCAGCTGAACTGCTGGTCAAGCCAAACACGGACCACTTCAATTAGTCCCCGGCTATTCAGATTGACGTAGCGAGGGGTACTGACAGCAATTTGTGAAGGTGAGGTTGCTCTACCATACAAAACACCTGTTTACAGAGGACGGCTCTGAGCAAGTGTGAAGCTCACTAATTCTGGTATTACATTTTATTTAGACATTAAGGTGAATTTTCACATGGCGCACTTACTGACATCGACATTACCGTGACGTCAAGCTACAGTATCGATTCTGGTGGCTTCACGCTCCAGTATGGCTAGATGTGATGACATCAGGTTGCTCAATACGGCCGCTTGTGCGCCAACAAAAACATTCAAAATGTCCATGCGTGCTTCACCAACGCAGCCACGAAGCGGCCTCGAAACGTCACGATATCTTGCGCGAGCACGTGACGAAAAGCTGATACCGTGTCGTGACGTAAGGGTACAGTAGGAACCAAAACTAGCTTTAAAGCGTACTGTAATTACATTTCCAGGGTGTACTCACGCTTACCAGTACATTTTCTAGGCTCTTGAGGTCATCGCCTTTATTTGCCGTAAAAAAACGGGAAATTTTCGTGTCAGTACCACTTCAACGACTGGAAGGCTTAGCAATACGTTTTGTTGGGCTAGTTGGTTCATGACTTCTGAAGGAAAAAAAAATTGTAGCGCAAAGCAACACACGGACAGACAGAGAGACAGACAGAGCCTCGACCGCTCAACGTTATAACTAACATTGCCTACAACGGGTCTAACTAGCAGTAGTAGCAGCCTAACCAGCTGTTTTCCTCCACGTGCAAATTACCTCCTTCGCGTCAGCCAAGAAACCGCTCAGGTGCACGCGTACGCACTGGCATGCACGGAAAAAAAGAATCGTGGAGTCACTTCGTGGCACGAACGACCGACCACGACGGGGGTCTCGAAGACCACCATCGCGCAAAGAATAGTCTTCGCTCGACGGTTGGGGCGAAACGCCTGTCAACGCGTCATCGGCGCGAACTTGAGGGCTAGCAATTCACACGCGCGCCAGAGGGAACGAGATATCATAGGGTAAGAGAACACAGGCGCACCGCTAACAGCGACAACCTGTCATCTCATTCGCCATCCAGAGAGAGAACAACTTTATTAAAAATAAATGAACCACAGTCTGGGTCCACTAATAAAAAAGGCATGGTTTAATTAGCCATCAGACAGGCCTAAAAGTTTCAAATGTACGAGTAGTGCCTTCATGATGTCTGGGTAGGAGTCCGCCAGCCACTCCTCCAGGGTCGCACGTCTTAGATTGGTAGGTATGTGTTTAATGCTCTCTTCCATGGCTGCACGGCCACCCGGACAATCCCACAGAACGTGAGAGTTAGCCTGGTAGCCACCGCATGTCACGCAGGCAGGAGACCCGTCCTTGCCTTGTATGTATATATTGTTGAATGTGGGGTGTCATCAAAGAGTGAGTTTGGGCACGCCGCACCAGGGCTGCCTCGCGTCTCGTCATGGAGTGAGGTGGATCGGGATAAACCCTGCGGTTGTTGCACATCTCGTCTAATCATTCGCGCCTGTCTAAACGCGCCCTAGCAAGTAGTTCGGTTCGCTTCAGGGAATCCGGCGACCACAGGGGAGGGCCTGGGAGGCTTACACGGGACATGGCGTGTGCCACTTCATTCCCTCTGATCCCCGAGTGACCAGGTATCCACTGTATTCGAACACGTAACGAAGAGTGGGCATCTAAGTGCTTCGTTAGTGTGCTGTAATGCGCGTCTGGAATGTCACCTGTCGCGAAGGCTCGACAGGCTGCTTGGCTATCTGTGCGTATTAGTAAACAACGGGCATTTGGGTTGGGTATGGTAACTGTCTCTACTATGGCCGTGATTTCTGCCATGCATTGCGTACTGCTGTTATGATGGAAGCCCCATGACAGTGGTAGTCCATCGGAAGCTATTCCCGTTCGAAAGCCCTCGCCGGTCTGAGACCAGGGTTGCCAATGGTGGCTACTTTTCGCCAAATTGGCGAATTTGAAAGGCCCGGGGCGACGAAAAATTATGAATGGCGACATGGCGAATTTTTGGCGATTTTCGGCTTAGGTCTCCACTGAGTAATGCATCCTAAGTTCAGTGCCTTTCCAATGAATGAGCGGCAACATTCCCGGTATTTTTCTTGGTTTTAGAACCACGAGTAGAACGTGCATATTACGCGTCATTCGGTATGTCCGTCCTGTAACTCGTGTGTATCTCCTCAATTCATCTAAATGCAGCAGGTACTCGAATGTCCCCCAGCGACATTTTAGCAAAATGCAAGTCAGCGGACTGCCCCGCAAACCACGAGGAGGCAGTGTTTGACTATAAGTATATAGGTTTAGGCGCTTTAAGCTTCTCTAAAGTTTCGCTTCTGAAGGGGCTAGACGACGGGTTGGCCGCGTGTTCCGACCATTTGTTCCGCCAAAGCTCCAACTGTTCTGAATAGCTTGGCGACTTATTCACTGTTGCAGTACCGACAATTTAGCTTATTTATCGAGCCATTTTCCTCTGTTCTCGGTGAGCGTGTGCAATGAAAACAATTGCTATAAACATTCTACATTGTCTACCTGTTCATTATTAACACATCGGATTGACGCGTGTAGATATAAGTGACTATAAGAAAGGGTCGGTGGCATCCTTTATCATATCAGTTCACACTTAAAAAGTGTAAGTCTCACTAATGATCGGTTCCTGCAAGAATTCTGTCGTGTTACCGTCAATGAATCTTTTAATCATTTTAATTCATATAAGAGTACGTAAAGCTGTCTACAAACAGCGCTTTCACGGTTTTCGCCCAAGGTTTACCACACTTTTACCTTTGAAACGAGCCGAAAGGGATGGAAGGATATCATGAGCGCTTCATTCATTCACCCTTGCCCCACGACGCACATCTTGCGGCTAGTCGGAGAAGCAGCACCATGCACTCCCATGGTGAAGCGGGCGATACAACTGGCATTGAGAAACGTCAATATAATTTAAGGGTCTTGGATGGTACTGTATTCTACGGGGCTATACGTGAGTGGAAAGTTTTATTACTATGTATGCCGCACATATCTAGGATGGAGACTTTTTGGCGAAATTTGTAAAAAAATGGCGACTTTTGGCGACTTTTTGCTCGTCGTTTGGCGACATTTTCTCGAAAGTCAGTGGCAACCCTGTCTGAGACGGAGATGCGTCTGTGTACAAGATCCACTCTCCTGTGGTTTCTTGGAGATGTTGGACTCGTGCTTCGCGTCGTCCTGTTTGTGTTTCTCGATCCATGTGCCGCGGTACAGGTTCGACGGTGCTCTGGTCGAGCGTCGCCCATGGGGGTCGGGTTGCTTCAAATGCGACAGGAGTGAGTGCTCGTGGGGCCGGGCCTATCCATCAGCTAAACAAACATCCTACGAAGAGGTTGACTCGCTAGCGACCACCCGTCCCCTCCCGCTGCGTTTTTCTGTTCGCTCCGTTCCGCCTTTCGAGCGGTCCGTAGGCGGCAGCCGTTCTCGGTGGGACCGCACCAGCGGACCGCGTGCGCACGCTGATTGAACGACGGTATGTTCGTGAAGTGCAGTACTGGCAACCATTCAGCGAAGTGCAGTGCAGTGCTGGCAACCGTTCAGCGAAGTGCAGCAGTGAACCGCGGCGAAGTGCAGTGCTGGAAACCATTCAGCGAAGTGCAGCGAAGTGCAGTACTGGCAACCGTTCAGCGAAGCAGAGGTGATCGATGTCGGCGACTGTCACCAGCAGACGATACAAACGCATACGTAGTAGCCGAGCAACCCTACGCTCCAGCACCATAACCGCACGGCATGCCGGCAAGGCACTGATTCCGGGTGCCCTGTGCCAGTAAAGTGTACTAGAGCTGTAGTGCCGCCATGTCTAGCGCCGTATCCCCTGTGTGTGCTATTAAGTTGAGCCGGTTTTTGCGCCCGCCATCCGATATCATGTTTAAGTGCACTGTATTTGGGTGTAGCAATCGCATAATATCGAAGGGTGACACGCGTGAGAACACAAAACCAGATAAATCTTATTCGTTGCCGAACGATTTTCGCGGCCAATGTAGGCGTATTATCGAAGCTTCGGCGAAGCGTCGTTAGTCAATCAGCCGTCTTCGCCGGTCTCGAAAAGCCTTAAAGTGGTTTACCTGCAAATGGTAATTCAGTTGAGCTCAGATTCCGACCGCTGTGTATAAAAAAAGAAGTGAAGTCATATAATGAGACGCGAGCGAAACACGAAAAAAAAAATCGTAATCACACATTAAATGCAGTTAGTTTCTTTCTGTTTCACTGCACTGGCGAAGACGTCACGACAAAGCAGAGTGCGCAACGTTGGACTCTCCATATTTATAAATGCGTGGATACAATGCGAGCTCAAATGAGACGCACACGCTTTTGTTTTTCTCGCTAAAATGAACTTCTGGCTTGCGAGGTTTGTACACTTGCATCAAAGCACAGGTTACTTGTAATATTGGTCTCCTGAAATAATTTAACACCCTAGAGACGAATTTTTATTGCGATCGAACAAGCCGAGATCGAGGAGGATCACCAGGCCCCAGACTCACGGCTTATACACTTGTGGGAGGCCAGGCAAAGTATCCAGAAGAGATGGATATCACAAAACCACGGCAATACCTCCCAGAAAAAGATAGCTGAAATCGACAAAGAAGTCAAGAACTACGCACAAACATTGAGTCGAGAACACTGGCACCAAATTTGTGACCGGCTCAAAGGCCAGTTAGATAACAAGAACTCCTGCTTTCTACTCAGACATCTGATAGGTCCCGAACAAACGAAATACGACACAAGTAAAGACCTGCAGCAACTCATTCATCCTTATACTGGGGAGGAGAATGTCTTAATACAGGAACTGCAGAACAAATATTTCAAAGCCAACACAGACACTCCCACTCCGGCTAAATATGAAGGAGAAAGCAATCGCGCTTTAGATGGGGATATAGACGAAGTTGAAGTTAGAGCAGTCCTTAACTAGATTAAAACCACTGCCGCAGCGGGGAACGAAACATTAACAAACAAGATGCACTGAAATTTAGATTAGCACTCAATCTACCATATCCCTAAACTATTCGACCCTTACTGGGCCGATGGAAAAGTTCCACCTAGCTGGAAACATGCTAAAGTCATCTTCATTTCGAAACCGGGCGAGAAGTTAGAACTGGGAAACCTTAGACCAATTTCTCTCACCTCCTGCTTAGGCAAGATCATGGAGCACATTAATAATAATCCGGCTAAACGATTACATTGGAAAAGAGCACCTGCTACTTGATATCCTAATCGGCTCCAAAAAGTATATTATGCTTCAACTGCAACAAGACATATTTGACCGAGGCCCAGTAGTAGCCTCTCGGACCCTACTGGGTCTAGACGTCAGTAAAGTGTTTGACAATGTAGCGCATCAGGCCATATAAAATGACTCATCCCAGTTATATGTGGGCGAACGTTCTTTCGACTACATTTCCGACTTTCTCAAAGAAAGAAGGGCAGCCATCCAACTGAGTGAAGTGCACGGTCAAAAAGTTACGCTAGAGACAAGAGGCACCCTGCAAGGAGCCGTCCTCTCGCCTCTACCCTTCAATGTCACCATGATGAACCTACCACAGCAGCTAAACAGGATACTACGTATCAAACATGCCATCTACACGGACGATATCACAATCTGGACAAACAGCGGCTCGGTGCGATAAATGACACGTGACAGGAGGCAGCAAACGTTGTGCAATAGTATGTTAGACACAACGCGTTAACATGCTCCCCCTCAAAAATCTGAACTCCTATTTATTAGATATAAAGCCAAAATGACGCCAGACACGGACACCCAACAACAAGCACTGATCAAAATTGTGTTGGAAAGCGGCCCAGTTCCTCCGGTTCTGGCCATGGGAGTTCTGGGCATGCTTATTCAACATAATACGCAAAATACCATGGGCCTCACGACACTGCAGAACACCGCCAAACAATTAAGTAGACTGCTCAGAAAAGTGGCCAACAGACATAGAGGAATGAAGAAGGATCTATGTAGGCTCATTCAGGCCTTCTTAATCAGCTGCATAGCCTACACCTTCTCTATCATCATCTCAGGAAATCAAACAAGCATAAAATTGAGGCTTTAATTCGACAAGCGTACAAATGGGTCCTAGATTTGCATGTTTGTACCAGCACCGAGAAGCTCCTCCAACTTGGAGTGCACAACAGCCATGAGGAAGCACACAAAACAGCACAAGTAACACGACTATCAGACACGTATCCTAAATACACTAAAAATTAAGGCCATACACAGCACGGCAGGCAGACCACCACTATCTCCCCCAACCAGACATTACCTATAGATCAAACCAATATATATACCCAAAAATCCAGCAGATACCGCGCACTGTGGGAATCGATGTAATGCGAAGCAGCCAGCTGCCAAAGAGCTGCATACATCGTCTTGTTTGCTTTTGAGGCAAATGAAGTCATTCATGCCACGACATCTATTTCACTATATATCACACGTTTGTCATGCATGCATTAATGTAGTGCAATCTAGTATACACCATGCTAATGAAAAGTATATTCTGATATATACAATGCATGACCTGTCATTTATGTTCGTCACGGAATTATGTCATGTCATAACAATTTTGATATATATCCTATAAACAAAATGACCGGAAGCGCACGAAAACAGTGTCATGTAAATCACGACGTACAGGGGTGGTCAAAAGTTCCCAGGCCGCAACGCCCGGCCGTGGAGCAGCAGCTCGCTACTATCGGGGCGCTGCCATCGCAATCACGCCTTGGCGCACGCTGGCGTCCAGCGTGTGCGTGGAGGGGAGGGGGGGGTTATCACCCTCCCCTCATCATATCAAGCTAGCGAAACGGCCGCGAGCGCACCATGAGCGTGGCATGTAAACCGTGTCGTACATGACATGCATGTCATTATTTTCATGTTACCAGCTGTCAGTTATGTTCGTCGTACAGTCACGTCACGCAATACCCATTTTGGTGTATATCAAGCCAGTGAAACGGCCACGAGCGTAGTATGAGCGGGGCATGTAAGTCATGCCATACATGACATGCATGTCATCGCTTTCATGTTACTACGTGGGATTTATGTTCGTCATACAGTCGCGTCACGCAATACCATATTTGGTACTTGTCAAGCTAGCGAAACGGCCGCGACCTGATCATGAGCGTGGCATGTAAGTCATGTCGTACATGACATGCATGCCATGATTTTCATGTTACCACCTGTCATGCATGTTCGTCATAAATCACAGAACTTCGCATTTAAGAAATATGGCTGATCCCTCTGCGGTAGGAATCGGTATAACACGAAAGTGAAACGCGTCTTCACAGAAGTAGTGCTTATTGTGTAGTGATATATGAGAGCTTGTAAATGTGTATAGGTGTTTGGCAGCTATAGCACCATTTGACGTGGATGCACCTGTATGGTGTTCGATGTAACGAAGCGGGTCAACACGTTACTGAGCAAGAAATGAGCAGCTGGTCGTTTATTCGTATCGCTTACGTAGCCGCGTGCTCAGCGAGGGGAAGGGAGATCCCAGGAAATAAGTGGCAAACGGTATCTGCGCACATGAGTGGTCGCCCGATCTGGTAAATATTTTCTTCGTACAATTTAGACACTTGCTTGTACTCGTAATACCAAGCAAGCATAAAACAAAAGTAACCCAACAATGTACTAACACAGCTGACGAAAGTTTTCTTCTTAGCGAAAGCGCTTCGGCTCCGTCCGGGATATCGTTGACCGACGATGTGTTGGCAATTCGTATAGGTCTCCCGGTGATTCTGTGTGCTCGGTTTCTTCAGGAACCCTGAAGCTTTGCGGGTCAGTAGCCGGTGCGGCCCACGTGCCGTTTGCTGGTTCCAAGCCTTCGACGGGTCGTCCTACGCTATATTTTACGACGTCCTCCGTGTGTGTGTGCGCGTAAGCAAGTTCTGCGCTCATAAGCGCCTAGTAAAGTTGTCGTATACAATACAATGTGAAGGGAGTGAAGCCTTCATAGTAAGGCGTGCTTTACCCGAGTAAACGCGGTATTTACTGCGCTAGGACACAGACAAAGTAGACGGGGCACACACCATCACGTAGTCTTCAATCCTTACGTCCTCGTGAAGCACGCACTGTTTCGCTTTTGAGACTCATCTAAATGTTTCAAGCCCAGGCAGCAGCACAATGGTTAGTATGCGGGGTACAAGATGTGAAGGGAGTGCAGCCCTCATAGTAAGGCGTCATTTACCCGAGTAAACGCGGTATTTTAAGGCGAAAACCTTAGATGACTCATGAAACACGAAAAGGGACCCTCCACCGTCGGCGGCGGCGGCGGCAATATAGTGTGACGTGGTCATGACGTCACAAATCAGCAAATTTTCTGACGTCATTTTGAAGTCGTCCAGACGTCACTATTACATCACATAAAGTGACGTTACACAATGACGTCATCACATGACATAGTCTCTTCGTGAAACATGGGTTGATCCCGGAGGCACAGCAAGGCCACGTCAGGTACAGAAAGCTTTTCGTTGAGGAGGAGTGGGATCGATACAGTCGACTGAGAAGGAGAAACTCACAGGGTTCCTTATGCATCAGCCTCAGTGGACTCTTGTTCTAGTTCACCTTCAACTGTGGCTCACACCCACTGTGGGGGATTGGCCGAGGAATGAGTGGTTTTATAAAATGTTATAGTAGTTTAGAAGGGAGGTTACAGAATAGAAACATTACAAGTTTGATAGGAAATTCTGGCGCTTGATCAAATATGTAAAAAAAAGAGTAAGAGTAAAAAAAGAGTAAAAGAGTCAACTCGAAGGCGAAAGCCATGTTATTTTTCGTCTCAGTCGATGTCATGATCCTCCCCGGCCCTCTTTCGAAAGCTTTCTGCACCTAACGTGGTTTTGTACTGCCTCCAGTAATAGTAATTGGTGGGGTTTAACGTCCCAAAACCACGGTTTCATTATTAGATACGCCGTAGTGGAGGGATCTGGAAATTTTGACCATCTGGTGTTCTTCAACATGCACCTAAATCTAAGTACACGGGTCTCAAGTATTTTCGCCTCCATCGAAAATGCAGCCGCTGCGTGCACTGCCTACAGGATCGGAGGTATTGCAAGCTTTCTGCACCATACCTGGTCTCGCACAGCCTCCGTGATTGGCCCACCAAGCCTCGACGTTATGCGACAACGACATGATGACGCCGTTACGACGTCGTAGTGACGCCATGATGACGTCACAAACTTTAGGATATGTGACGTTACATAACGTCACGTGGTGACGTCATCACGTGATACTGATTTTTTTTTTCATCACTCGTGTTAACGCCGCCGCCGCTGACAGTCAATTTTCGCGTTTGATTACAGATCTAAGGCTGTCGCCTTAAAAGAAGATCGCTTTCGCCTTCCAGTCGCCTTAGGCAATTGCATAAGGGACCATGTGACCTGTTTTACGGGTGGGTTTCGTGGCAGACGAAGACAGGCACAAGTTGCGATAAACATTCAAGAAATCTAAAGGGATGACAAGAAGCTTTGGTAATGGGGGGAAGGGGGGGGGGTGAACTCACAGAGGTCTCTTATGAACTGGCTTAAGGCGACTCGAAGGCGAAAGCGGCCTTCTTCATCTTTTTCTTGTTAGTCGACGTATTGATCCTCCCGCGCCCCTTGCATGACCTTTCTGCAACTAACAGATTTTGCAATCCCCCTAGAATCGGAGGCATTGCAAGCCTTCTGCACCTCACCTCGTTTTGAGCTGCCTCCGTGATCGGTGGGCCGATCACAGAGGCTTTGCAAAGCGACGATGTCACGTTATGACATGATCATGCGACGTCATGCAATGTGACGCCATGATGATGTCACAAATTTTGGCGATTTGTGTAGTCATTATGACCTCATATGGTGACGTCATCACGTGACTACCTTTTGCATCACTCGTGTTGGCGCCGTCGACGGTCAATTTTCGTCATTGATGAGGCATCTAAGGCTCTCGCCTTAGTT
>NC_051181.1:113288616-113428616 GCF_013339695.2 Rhipicephalus sanguineus
ACATAATGAACTGCACCATCGTAGCACTGTATGCGTCAGCGTGGCGTATACGCAGCAGTACCCCGCGTGCACGTGCTTGTACGATGCATCAAATGCGTATGACCCGGGGCAGAAACGCGGCAGGGAATCTGGCGCGCGACCGAACCAAAAAGGAAAAACATTGTCAAGGCCCAGCGAACACACTCGCCTTCCGCGGGAGCCTGCATTCGTTATCGCCATCAGTGTTCGATGAAGCGAAGCGGCCTCATGGCCATTGCTAAGGCAACCGTATCATCGATGGACTTGTGTATGTTCACCCCGTAAAACTGCGCGTCATGAGCGGAAGGTGGTGCCGCTGAACTGATGTGATCTGAAATGGAGGCATCATAGTTGCTCTATCGTCGTGAGCATGAAGCATTGACAGGACTGTTCTGTGGTGGTGTTACACACATTGTGATACGTGCAGGCAAACGTGATACGTGAAGACGCTTGGACGGTCGACAAAACGAACGGAATGCGTTGAATTCTGGCGTCGTTTGAGTGAGCTGATTTGCCGAAAAGGAGGGTCGCATTTTTTAGGACTTGTGTAAGTACGCGCGCTGTACTTTTTTTTTAATAACGTAGAAATAGCGGGTTACTTTTCAAAAAAAAACAAAAACACGCATACTCCTCGTATACTTGAGCGCCAATTTGTCGTATGAGTTTCGTCCGCCTCTGTGATACAGTGGTTACGGCTCTATGCTGCGGACCCGAAGGTCGCAGGTTCGATCCCTGCCGCGGCGGTCGCATTTCGATGGAGGGGATATGCTGGAGGTCTGTGCACTGTACAATGTCCGTGCACGTTAATAAACACCAGATGGTTGAAATTTTCGGAGACCTCCACAACGGCGTGCCTCATAATCATATCGTGGTTTTGGCACGTAAAACCTCAGATATGATAAAGTCGTGTGAGTTTCGTAGAGAATATCGTATAATGACGTGAGGTTACTAGATGTAGGCAAAGTGAATGACAATGTGAATTTAACGCAGTATCGATAAAAGCCTGAAATGGTAATTCGAGTGGTACGACATATCAAACAGCTTTCATAAACGACCCTGTTCTTGGTTTAACTATATTTCGTTTAGTTTAAGATATCGTTTGCAGCCTCATCTTTCTGTTTATGCTTTCCGGAAGAACATGGTTCAATATGTAGTTACACTCGGTATTTTTCTTGTAGCATGCTCACATCAGTCATTAAGATGACCTCAGCCTGGTGTCATCATTCTACACGCGGGCGGGGGTTCCCTTTAATCTAAGTACTTCAAACAATTTGCATTTTTAGCGTTGTTCCCACGACTAGCAGGCAGAATTTTATTATGTCAGTGGCTTGTTATATAATTGAACATATCAAACGCTACAGCTGAACTAGGTAGAAGGCATCGAAACATGCACATAAACTTTGTCATGACAACACCGTGACCTCGAAACGGCTAGTCGGAAACACAGCCAAATGTTTCTGCTACGTTCTACAGGTGATGCACCATGATGGACATGCTGCCGCCGCTTCTTCTTTTCGTCGCGCTGATAGCGGTGGAGCGGTGTCTCTCGGTGCGTTACTACTACAAATCCACCGAGAAGGAGGACTTCCTCATCGGAGTCCTGTTACCGATTCATCGGCCTCCGTACACGAACGAGAATACATCCAGCAGTTGCGGTGGAATTTGGGAACTACCGGGCATCCAGCGATTCGAGGCGGCTCTGCAGGTGCAGTACCCTTTGCAATAAACACGCGAACATGTCGGAATAGGCGGTTGCGGAGATGTATTGAGAGGGACGAATGTTATTTCCAGAAAAGACGGCCTGAGCAGGCACAACCTAACAGGTATACTCCGCAACTGAGGAAGGGTAGTAAATGGAGGGAAGAACGTCGATGATGAGAGTGGAGAGAATCTTAGGAAACAGCAGTGCTGTGGTCTTTCCTTCGGTGTTTCTTTTTCCGTGTTTTGCTGTAATTTTCGGTTTTTTTCGTTTCTGTGTTTTGGCTTTGTATGTGGGCCTCGCTGTGATTCGTGGTGTTTTTGTTTCCTGACTTCGTTTCCTCCCCCGGCGCGCTCTCTGATTGGTCCGCTCCTTCTCCGGTGGGCTGGTCATGTGACCTGCGTGGCTCAGCTGCTCTTATACCCTCCTCTCCTGGTCATGTGACCTGGCTCAGCTACTGCGTGACGCCGGACGGTTTTTCATTTCATACTGAATAATCTCTCTCGATCCCTCATTCTATTACTCGGCTTTAACAGCGGAGCCGTTTGAGCTTTTAGTTTGCCCGTAGAGCATAGACCAGAAACGCGCGTTGACTAGCTACCGCTTGGCACAGCTGTGCTTCGCTTCGCGTAGAAAGAGAACCATATTATTGCGTTGCTATGGGCGAGAGAAAGAGAAAGAAAGAGAGAGAAACAGACAGAGAGAGAGAGACAACGAAAGAAAGAGAAAGAAATAGAGAGAGAGAGACAATGAAAGCGATAGAAAGAAACAGAAAAAACATGGCTGATCCCTCTGTCATAGGAATCGGCATAACACGAAAGTGAAACGTGTCTTCACAGACGTAGTTGAACGTTTGTTGTGCAATCTTTCGCCCCAAGCGCGAAGGAATGAATGCTGCAGTATCAAATTGTAATGTTACGCGAAGAACGGCAAGCCGCTCGAAACTTGCAATGCGCTGCTCAAGCAGAAAGGGCGCGCAGAACGAACATACACAGTATGAGCGCGAACTGTCACAGTTGTAACTTATTTCTGTGTGAGCAGCGCGCTCCTTTCGCAAAAGCGGCCGCTGCAGTGAGCGAGGTGACCTTCGTGCTCTCAACGGAAACTTGCAGGCAGAGCGCAAGGCGTACAAACCAGCGAGATCACGAGATAAGCGTCCGCACGAGCGACCACGCCCTGTCGAGGCGCGCGCTAATCCGCGTGGGGACGACTTTTAAAGCGCGCTCTTCTAGAGTTACTGTATATGCTACCTTTAGGTAGCAGAGTTGCGCATCTGTCTTCCAAACGCCGCTAGCAACCATGCATTACGGAGATGCTGACGCTCGGGCCAACTTTTGCATTTCGTGACGCCGTCGCTGCAGCGAACTGAATTAACACTAGTCATCGACAGTGAATGTTTACCACCGGTCTTCAACACACCAGCCATGTTAATCGGCGACATGGTAGGCATGTCGCCTGCAAAAACGGAGTGTGACTTCACCGCATAACTCCGGTTGCTAGTCAGACCTATGCGCAACTCTGCTACCTAAAAGTAGCATATACAGTAACTCTACGCTCTTCGAGCCCTTCGCGCCATCTCGCTAGTGATAACGAAAACACGCTGTACTGCCGATCTCTGAGTACCGCCACCGGCAAATGGTGTGCATAAATAGCTCGCCGTTAGCATAGCAGAGGATATGCCGTCTGTGGCGGAGTCGTTTCGCGCTGCGCGCTGGCGTTCGAGAGGTCGTAAGTTCGACTCCCGGTTATGGAACTTTTTCTTATAGTTTTTTCTTTGCCATATGCTAGTCTTTATATTTTACAACGTCATATCCGTGACGGAAATGCGTCAGTGAAGCCGTGGTGGACCCCGGCATAAAACACTTTCGTGTTAAAATAGAGAAAGAAAGCATAGCATAGCCTTGTATAGTATAGTATAGTATAGTATAGTATAGTATAGTATAGCAAGGGGTGGGAAAGGAAAGGGAGGGTGAGGAGGAGGGTAAGGCCACACTCTCCGCTGTTTCCTCAGTCTTCGCATCACTAGCGCGTATCTGCCCCAATTTTTTTTTCTTTCCTTTCCGTGCATTGCATTGGAAGACTACATAAGTCCTTGTACTTTTTATGCCGACCAGACCGTAGACGATATCAACTCGAGTCCCGACCTGCTGCCCAACTCGACGCTCGGAATCCAGATACGTGACAGCTGCCAGTACGCGGCCATCGCGCTCGAACAGGTGTCGCAGATGATCAAGCGATCGGCGTGGTCCAAGGTCGAGTACCGCGAGGAACCGCACCCGTACCACCGGCCACCGCCCGATGTCAACACCGTGCGCGCCGCTAGGTGCGAAGACAGCGCTCCGGTGAAAGACCTGGTCGCCGTCGTGGGCCCGTTACTCGAAGGAGGAGCGCACGACGTGCACAGCCTGATGAGCCTCTTCAAGATTACCGTGGTCGGCTACGCGTTCGACGGCCAACAGCCCGACTCGAGCTCGCTGCAGGGATACTACGTCAGCGTGGCGCCCTCGAATGAGTCGACGCAGGCGCGAGCCATGGCCGACCTGGTGACCTACTTCAACTGGACCTACGTCTCCACAGTATTCACTAACGGTGGGCATGACTGCAGGGAGGGTGTTTGTCGTTAGACGGGCACATAAAATACGGGTAGTAAAAAGTAATCTGTAGTAGGGTACGCATTAGGGCTGGTTTGTCCATGATTACGAGTAGAAAAACAGCGCTAATACGACAGGACAAAGAAAGGACACAGACCACAGCGCCGTGGTCTGTGTTCTTTCTTCGTTCTGTCGTTTTGGCACTGTTTTTCTACTCGTAAGTAATCTGTATTCGCAATAAATTGCTGCGGACAGGAGTAATATCTTTAATATTGCTTTAACTGAGGCTAATTGCTATGACATACTTAAAAGGGCCGTGCAACGCTTTTCCAAGTAATCATCAAATGGCTTCATTAAAAGAGCTTGTTGCCTCACGAATCGACTGCCGCAAAAAGTTTTAGTATCCGTCAAGTACGACCGGAGTTACAGGGATTTGTCGCACTCTTCAAGCGCTTTCTTTCTCCTTTCATACCAGCAGCGCGCTGAAAGCTACGCAGGGGGGGGGGGGGGGGGGGTCGCATGAATAGGGGGCAAGAAGATGCGTCCGTTCATCAGCGCGAGTCATGACTGGAGGCCGGATTTTGAGGCATTAAAAAAGCTTGTCTTAAGCGCCAAAAATAGGCAGGCAAAACAACGTTTTAGGCTTCCAAAATCGTAAATATAGGCACGATAAATTTTCACACAAATGCAAATAATTTCAAACGGACACGTGCACGACCTCTATCTACGACAGGAAAACAAAAATGTTATTGCTTAAGATGTCACAAAGGCGCCAACAGTTGAACATAGCCGTACAATAGTGCTTTGTCCCGCATGGTTCGTATCCCCCATGTTCTGCACGGTGAGTCAAGTGTCCACTGACAAATCAACACACTCCTTGGTGTCTTTTCGGCATGACCTAGAAGGGCAGAGCAGGAGTAGATAGCCAGATCGCTAAAATACCAGAAGGGAGGGATTCCCCCTACTGGCCGGGTCGAATCGCGTAGAGCCAATTTCTCCCCTTGCAGTGAACGCGTAGCCGGGAAGGGGGGGGGGATGTTCGGGGAGTTCAACCACCCCAGAAAATTTTCAGTTTGGCGTGTGTATATATACAGGCACACATACAAACGCACGCACGAACATACATAAAATATGGTTGAACCCCCCCCCCCCTCACAAAAAATATTTTAGGGGCGAAGCTCCTTAAGACGGCACCCGTTCGTCCCTCGTAGTCGTAGTCGTAGTGCGTAACCAGTCTTACGCTTTGACCTCCAAAGTTGTGCCGGTGGGAGATTTTTCCTGTGCGTTGTTGAACAATAAAAAATTCGCAGCGGTAGCTAAAAGCCGACTTCTTCTGTCTCTCATTCCCATTAGCAGCCATTCTTTACCTCCAAGGTAGTGCCTGGTGAGATTTCTCCTGTACGTGATTAAACAATAAAAATTTTGTTCAAAACGCCGTTGATTGATGAAATAAACCAACGAAAGACGCCAGATGTTTTGTAAAAGCAAAACGAAAGAACGCCAGATGTTTCTAAAGCAAAACGAAAAGACGCCAGCTGCTTAACGAAAGACGCCAGATGTTTTCTAAAGCAATGGTTTTCTAAAGAATGAAAATTCACAGCGTACATGTAAAATTAAAGTGAGCTGCAAGTCGTCATAATTCATCGAACCTTTAGTATAAACGCGCCCGATCTCACGTCGGTGATGATGTACTGGGCAGAGTTCACGGAAGATTCACGGTTTACCGATGAACCTCCGCAGATTCGCCCACTCATCATCATTCACTCCGTGGATATGCTGTGATTTTTTGACTACGCTGCTGCAGTGAACAGTGAACAGTGTTGCAGTGAACACCTTACAAAGTAAATTACAAACAAAAAACTCACCTACACATCACATTTTTCTTTCTTTTTTCTTTTTTTTGCTCTTCACTCTCCTTTCCTCTGACAGCTGTCCGCGGTCTCGCATTCGCCAACCGCTCGCGCCATGTCAGTGCGGCGGCGAATGCTAGCCAGCGTGTCCCACTTCACTGCTCCTGGCAGTTGTCTCCGGGAGTTGGTTGAACGAGAGGACTAGGTTGGACCCCATAGTTGCGAACATTCAACGGTGCGCGGTAACATGAATAGAGAGTTTTAGTTTAGCGCGCGCAAACCTGTACGTACGCAACGGCCTGCGCGCTGCGTACGTTAGAGTTGAGGCTGTCTCCTACATTTTTAGTTTACCGTACGCAACAACCGAAACGTGGACTGCGTCTAGGCGTCAGCGCCTTCGTCTCGGCGTGTTTTTCTGCGCCATCTAGTGGCTAAGAAATAAACTACAAAGCCGATCATAGTTGACACAAGTCAAGGCATGAGACAAGGCAAGATTTTACTATGATTTTACTATGGCGCAAATTTTGTTGAGGTGATGTGTGGTGAACGGTGACGGTTGGTACGACTTCTACTAGGCGAGCAGCAGCGAGGGAGGAAAAATGCCTTCCAGCATCCTTTCGAATCAGCGCCTTTTGGCCACTATTTCATGGGAAGAGATAGACGATTTGATGCTCACAAAGCGAGAGCGGTGGCTTTTGAAGGGCGACTGCAGTCTCGACGACATCGAATATCTCCTACATCTTTGCAGCGATCACTGTCCACTGCACTGGGTCCGCGAACGGATTCAAGCTACTCACGTAGGCAAGGAGCTCCAAATCGAGGGCAATTCCGAAATGGACGCGGGATTTATTCGCTGCCATGACCGCCGTGCCGCTTGTGCTGCTGTCAGACGCAGCCATTTTGCTTGTCTCGACCGGTCGAGATCTCGCGAGAGAAGCGCCCGTAAGGTACGCAACGGCTGTAGCGGGCGCAACGTAAGCGCAGAGATCTAGCGTGCGCATCTCTTGCGCGCGCAAACGCACGCATCTCTCTTAGTTTCAGCGCATGCGCAGTCTTGCTCTCTCTCACCCGTTGCGTGCGCAAGGCCGTTGCGCGCGCTAAACTAAAACTCTCTAATAACGGTCTCAAACTGCACTCGGGAGCGAAACTTGAGGCTAAGCAGTGTTCATATAAGGGCCAATTTCAAACATACGCATTTATAGGCATTTGTAAGCATTTAGGCACAAACACCAAAAATAGGCATTTATAGGCACTATAAAAACACTATAAAAGCCCTTCTTAACCTCTAATTTGTGCTCATATATCAAAGTGGCGCGATAGGAACACAAGGAATAGGCATTTGCCTAAAATCCCGTGTCATGACCTTGAGCACTTTTTTTCTTCGAACGCGCGGCTTTCTTTCAGTGTGATCACGAGTGCGGGCGCAGGCGTGGGCACGTGGCGGCATCCTGCGGCGGCCACGATAACTATGTAGCACACGACACGGCCGGGCTAGACTGCACGCGCGCGCTCGCTTCTTACGGCCTGCGCATCGGGTGTAGTACATGCCTCTCGCCGCTGCTTTGAGGGGGGCGCTGCGACCCTGACCCTCCTCCGCCGCTCCGTGCAGCGCGCGCAACGCCGGCACATGAGCTCGGGCGCGCTTCTTCACTCACCGCGCGTTGAAAAACAAGTTGCCTAATCGTTGAAGACGCACAAATGGGTTATTTTGACTTCTTATATGCGCAACGTGCATCGAGCTTAAGCTTATCCAAGAACGTATAAATGCAAGAGCCGGGAGTACAGCTCTCCGCCATCAAACGTGTAGACATTCTGAGGTTTAGAAATAAATATTTATTGCTCGTAAGCACTCGCAAATAGTTGAACCCTTTCAAGTGAAAACTTTCCGGACTTCGCAAATGTCTCGTTCACAACCTAAAATGCTACCTAGTCGGCTTGTGTGCGTAGGTAGAAGGCTTGTCGTTTGCGTCAGTCAGTTGGTTTAAGTGATTGACGAGGAAAAATCTTAGGAATTTTTCGGCTATGAGATCTGCGGATCGTCTGCAGTGGCTGTCGTCAATGCCTTCAGGGCAGCTTAAGATGGGAGCGCGTTGCAAGTAGGGCTGGACTGCTGTTTCCAAACTTCTAGCACATTCCTGCGTGGCAGGTGTTCAGAGGCCTTATCGAAAAAAGACCACTATCTTGACCAAAAGAGCCAGAAACTCAGGCCTCGGGTAGTGTAGTTCGTTCCTGTCTTGTGCTCGCAGTAGCTTGTACAGCTGATGCTGCCTGTTGTTGGTCGTCAGCAGCGCAGCGCAAGAGTCACATCCGAGGTCTGTATAATAATAAGCGACGAGGAGAGTGAAAAGTGCGAGCGATTTGAGCGGTTGTGCGTTTGAGCGGTGCGAGAGCGGTTGTGCGTATGCGACTTTGTGTTATGAGTTTTCCGTTGTAACCAAGTTGTTGAGAATTAAATGTAAACTTCTTTTCCCCTTTTAACTGTGTGTCGTGGTGTGCGTTTTCTATTGCGTCTTATTTTACGGCCCAGCCATCCTGACGCTAACAAAAGGAACGCGAAAGAGCTCGGGGTCCCCGCAATTAATGTTTCCAGGTGGTGTTAACACATTCTCTCTCTAGTCCCCTCTTCTTTTTTTTTACTTTCTTTCTCCCTATACGCAGTTATTTTCAACCCTTAGAGATACAACTCACGTACGTGTTTCAAAGAGCTGTCAAGCTGCAGACTGCAGCTTTTAGCCCTGAAAACCACTCCAAATATATTTGGAAAAATAAAGAAATAGAAAATAGCTAGCAAGGGGAAGGCGTGCTCGTCATTTATGTAAACGACCTCTCTTAATTGCGGCCTCGTGGTCCAACGAGACCAAGGGCCAAAGGTATTTGATGCTCTCTGCTTGCAGAACAGGTGCACCGTTGTTTATATCTCTCTCTGATCGTTGCCAGTGCAATTCATGCCTCCTGCGTTATGCCTCATGATGGTTAGCGCAAACGCAACACGGACGTAAAGAAGAAAAAATGACGACACAAGCGCTATCTAACAACCGAATATTTATTGGAAAAATCACAAATATACATGTCTAAGAAAGAGAACTGCGTGAGCTGCCCTTCTATCGCTTTGATTGATGAGGAAGTGTCTTCCTGGAAAGGGCAGTTTTGTTAGCATACACGTTTTTATCTGTCAATTATCTTGGCGCATGTGTGGGTTTGTTGTTTTTCTCTTTCTTTTATATATATATATATATATATATATATATATATATATATATATATATAATATATATATTTGTGATTTTTCCAGTAAACATTCAGTTGTTAGATAGCGCTTGTGTCGTCGTTTTTTCTTCTTTTCGTCCGTGTTGCGTTTCCGCTAACCATCATGAGCATTTTCCAACTCGCCCAATTCGCTACCCTCTTGCATTATGCCTCGTTAGCCGATTCTTCCGCAGTTTTACTGAGTTTAAGCTTGTATTCTCCACGGGCACATGCATACCTACATTATGCGGCGAGCCGTCTGATAACATTAGTTTTTTTTTTAAAGAGACGATCCTCCCTCTACCCCCGACTTCCTGAATAATCCCCCTCCCCCCTCTCCGTCGAGAACCCCTATTCCGCGGTTTCACATCGAGCAACGCTCTTGCGCCGAGTGCGCGGCGCAGGAGATGCACGGTCAGGGTCGCAGCGCCCCTACCGCCGACGGGCGGCGAAACATACTGAGAAACTCTCCCATTGCTTTCGCGGCGGGTGAGAAGGCCGTAAGAAGCGCGCGTGCGGTCTAGCCCGGCCGTGCACACGATGCTCAAATCTGTGGCCGCAGACTTTGGGTTTATGGCGCGGTCATTTGGGTTTACGGCATCAGTTGTCGAGAGAAAAGGGAAGGAGTGCTAGCTGACTGAGAATTAGTTGAAAATTCCACGTGGCGTGCTGCGCTATAATGTTTGGCTCGCGTGTTCTCAGGAGCATCGACTACCAATCGGCAGCGTTTTCTGACCGTGCTGAAAAAAGTGTTGTTGCAGGCCACTTTAAGGTTAATGATGCGGTGCAGAGGTGCACAGAGACGAATAACCACAAGAACACGAAAGCGCAGGCTGTCACCAGGCATTTCCATCCATTTATGGCTGACACCTCACTAGTCATGTGTGACAAAAGAGTTCATCAGGGCAGAGACCTCTCTGCTACATCACATCCGCACGGGGTCAGCGTGCACGCCAGCGTTGCTCTACAAGATCAGACTTTCCGCGACGCCATTGTGCCCTACTTGTAAGACCTGTGCATTAGTTGCTTAAGTACGGTGAACTTGATAAAGATCGACAATGTTTCTCTGAAGTACTCCAACGTTTAGGTTCACCACACGACAGAGTGAATGATATAACGTTTTCGCCTGGGCACTGCACATTCAGTAAGGAGGCGTCGCGACAGTTTTTCAACGTTACAGTCCTCGAATGTGACTGGCGATGGGCTACTTTTGCAGCTTTTAAATGCTAAACCTCGTATGTGATTGGCGATAAGTGACACTCATACTGGGGCGTGGTGTGGTGATATGGGGGCCCGGTACAGCACCGCACGCGGGATAGCTCACGAGCCACCGGCATGTAGAGGCTGTTTCACAGTTACGGGGAAAATCGGAGCGCATTGCAACATGCTCCGAGTTTTCCCCTAAGTGGGAAGCGGTTTGTACATCGTTGCGTCGCGCTGCGCGCGTCTTCTGCATAACGTACCCATGCTTCCCTTTGAAACCGAGCGGAGCAATTGCCTGCAAATCTCTCAAGGTTAGATCCTCCCGACACCTAAAACATCCTCCTCCTCTTCCGTGTCGTGTTCTGGTGGTTATTCGTCATTGTGCGCCTCTGCAGTGTATCATTACCCTTAAGTAAGGAGTACTTTACTGCCGAAAGAGGTTGTGATAACAAGTGCGGATCTTTCCTTATCACAGCAGCACGGACGTTCTGCCCTGAACAGAAGACCAGTGATTACGAGATAAAGCAAATTTTGTGCTCCAGTAAAATTTCAACGATCAACCGATGAGTAGTGCTATCGCAAATTGGTGTTCGTTCTTGCAAATCACATCAGGCGCTGTTGGCGCTCGAGATATGCGAAGCTTTAGTACGCGTGTATCAACTTTTCAGTTGATAGATGTAGGTTTGGTGCAAATATATATAATGGCACTTCTTATACCGCGCACAGCAGTTATCGGAAGGAACATGCTGAAGGTGTCCGCCCATCCACAAAAACTTCGAGTGATTATCATACGACATAAATAGCTGCGCAGATTCAGTCGGGGATCAAGCCATCATTCATGATTGCTAAGCGTCATTGTTGCTTCTGAAAGCTACGTTGCTTCTCATTCGGGTAATACGAGAATACGGTCATCTTAATGAAACCAACAGACAATGAAACCAAGAGAAATATAGCGACACCGTTTGTAGTGTTCAGCTGTCATGTGGTAATTCTGATATAAATGTAAATAAATTAAAGTGGACCAAAAGACAACTTGCCGTTAGTAGGGACCGAATCTACAACCTTCGGACAACGCGTATACGATGCTCAACGAATCCGATGCTCTGCCAATTTGTACAGCATCGGACGCGTTATCCGGAGGTTATAGGTTCCGGTTCATACCAGCTGCAAGTTGTCTTTTCGTACACTTTATCTACATTTTTATCATAATTACCACGTTACGGCTGAAGGCTGCAAATAATGCTCCTATACCTTCCTCGGTCTGTTGGTTTCATGAGATGTACTATACATAACAAAGAAAACGAGCCCTTCTTCAATTTCCCCTCATTCGTTCAATAAAACGGTCATGAAGCTCTGAGTAAGCACTTATCTCACACCCGTACGCAGACGCCGCAAACGAAGCCGCCTTGTCAGAGTTCATGACGGTTTCTAAGGACAGGGGCATTTGCATGGCGCAATTCTTGGCGCTGAACCCGCAAGCGACCAACGCAGAGTACTACGACGCGATCGCCAACCTGCAGAGTGACCAAAGCAGCCGGGTGATAGTGTGTTTCTGCGCCTCCGTCACCATCGTCAGGCTGCTCGCAGTCATTCGCGACACGAACATCACCGGACGCTTCACGCTCGTCGTGAGGTGAGTGCGGTGGAATTGCCGAGTGATTAGCATAGTTCTTGTTCTTGCTTTCTTTGCTAGCTTGTTTTTTGTTGGGCGGTTGTATCAGCCCAAGTTCTGATCACTGTTATGTGTGAAACAATTACAGTTCATGTTTGTTTGTTTGTTTGTTTGTTTGTTTGTTTGTTTGTTTGTTTGTTTGTTTGTTTGTTTGTTTGTTTGTTTGTTTGTTTGTTTGTTTGTTTTTGTTTGTTTGTTTGTTTGTTTGTTTGTTTGTTGTTTTTGTTTGTTTGTTTGTTTGTTTGTTGTTTGTTTGTTTGTTTTGTTTGTTTGTTTGTTTGTTTTTGTTTGTTTGTTTGTTTGTTTGTTTTTTGTTGTTTGTTTGTTTGTTTGTTGTTGTTTGTTTGTTTGGTTGTTTGTTTTGTTTGGTTTGTGTTGTTTGTGTTTGTTTGTTCTTTCTTTGTCTTTCTTTCTTTCTTTCTTTCTTTCTTTCTTTCTTTCTTTCTTTCTTCTTTCTTTCTTTCTTTCTGTTCTAACTCGACATTAATTTTCACTCGGGAAACCAAATGTCAGCATTTATTTTGTACTGAAGCAGTCACGTCCTTTGTTAACATTGTTTATTGCGCCAAGTCGAGATCTTGCAACCACGAAGGTCCACTCCACGCCAATTGTTCCTCAGCGAAACATGGCTGTTTTCGTGCGGCATTTTGTCGTCCTTTCTGTTGGTTGTTTCAAAACGGGAATATCGTTTGTGCAGGGAGATACGGGAACCAGAAGGGGCGCACTTTTCGGGGCGAAGGAAAAGAAAGGCCGGAGCACGTAAACCATGAATCGATCCCGATAAATAGAACTACGAAAAATAACGACCAATTCGCTTTGCAGACAAAGTAAAAAAAATAAAATAGAAAGGAAAGCTGAAGTTCGATAGACGGCGCGCAGGCGCTTTAGTCCCCAAATTGAACGAAGAATAAAAGTAAGGCTTAAGCAGGACCCGAGGTAGCCAGGTATACTGTTGTTCAACGAACGTGCGGTCCGCTAACGAATGGGTATCGAAGAAAAGTTGGTCGCACAATTTGTCTCGAGGCAACCCGTGTAACAACGCCAACTGGAGTTACTGTATTCATTTTTTTAGACAAGAACAAATCAATAGCAGTCTTACTAAACGTGGTTACTACAACCGGTATACCATGATGTTACAAAAGCATCCAATAGCCTGAGATTTTGGGTTCGGCAGTTGTTAAGTACATCGCTTAGAACAACAGATATCTGATTAACTAATGTGATAGTTAAACATGTACGTCGAATAAACGCAAGGTGTCGCATATAAATCATTTCTTTCTACCCCAGTTATTCACCACCATTGTTTAATATTAGGTTCACTTCTACGCTTGTGGTGCAATCCCAAACGCTGCAATGAATTCACTACCACTCTCTCTTTTTTCCCTTCTTCTCTTCCCTCCTCTCTGTAGTCTTGAAATATATCGCCTTTTAAATGAGAAGCATTTCTTAGCGAACTTCTGCGACTTTGAGCGTATCTATCTATCTATCTATCTATCTATCTATCTATCTATCTATCTATCTATCTATCTATCTATCTATCTATCTATCTATCTATCTATCTATCTATCTATCTATCTATCTATCTATCTATCTAGCCGCCTACGACTTTGTGCTCTCCTGGCCGTTTCGTTAATCGGATGTATACCAAAATTGGTGTGTCATAACATGGCCTTATTACGAACATAAATGACAGGTCATATCATGAAAATCATGACACGCATGTCATGAACAGCATGATTTACATTCCACGGCCTTTGGGCTCCCTGGCCGTTCCGTTAATCGGATGTGTACCAAAATTGGTGTGTCATAACATGGCCTTATCACAAACATAAATGACAGGTCATATCATGAAAATCATGACACGCATGTCATGAACAGCATGATTTAGATTCAACGGCCTTTGGGCTCTTGCGGCCGTTCCATTAATTTCATATATACCAAAATTGGTACGGCTTGACAAGAGTTCATGACGAACATAATGACAGGTCCTAACATGCAAATCATGACGCGCATGTCATGTGCACCATGATTTACATGACATGGTCTCGGGGCGCTCGCGGCCGTTTAAATGAAGGGATACATACGAAAACTGGTATGACGAGACATTTCTGTATGACGGACATAAGTGACACGTGGTAACATGAAAATCATGATATGCATGTCATGTATGACATGATTTACATGCCACGCTCATGGCGCACTCGCGGCCGTTTCGCTAGATTGATATACACCAAAATTGGTACTGTGCGATGTGACTTTATGAAGAACATGAATAACAGGTGGTAGCGTGAAAACCATGACATCCATGACATGTATGTCATGATTTACATGCCACGCTCATGGTGCATTCGCGTCCGTTTCGCTTGCGTGATATACACCAAAATTGGTGTTACGTGACACGACAGTATGACGAACGTAAGTGCGACGTAGTAGCATGAAAATCATGACATGCAAGTCATGTACGACCTGATTTACATGCCGCGCTCATGATGCGCTAGCGGCACTTTCAGTAGATTGATATACACCAAAATTGGTATTGCGCGATGTGACTGTATGAAGAACATGAATGCCAGTTGGTAAAATGAAAACCATGACATGCATGTCATGTATGTCATGATTTAATTGCCACGCTCATGATGCATTCGCGGCCGCTTCGCTAGCTCGATGTACACCAAAATTGGTATTGCGCGAAGCGACTGTATGACGAAGGTAAATGAGACGTGGTAACATGAAAATTATGACATGCATGACATGCACGACATGATTTACATGTCATGCTCATGACGCACTCATGCCGTTTCGCTTGCTTGACATACACCAAAATTGGTATTGCGCGACGCGGCTGAATGACGAACGTAAATGAGAGGTGGTAACATGGAAATCATGACATGCAGGTTATGTATGTCATGATTTACATGCCGCGCTCATTGTGCATTCCCGGCCGTTTCGCTAGCTTGGGATACACCGAAATTGGTATTGCGCGACGCCACTGTATGACGAAAGTAAATGAAAGGTGGTAACATGACAATCATGACATGCATGAAATGTACGAGATGATTTACATGCCATGCTCATGGCGCAGTCGTGGCCGTTTCGCTAGATTGATATGCACCAAAATTGGTATTGCGCGATGTGACTGTATGAAGAACATGAATAACAGGTGGTAACATGAAAACTATGACATGCATGCCATGTAAGTCATGACTTACATGCCACGCTCATGGTGCATTCGCGGCCATTTCGCTCCTTTGATATACACCAAAATTGGTATTGCGCGATGTGACTGTATGACGAACATAAATGGGAGGTCTTAACATGCGAATCATGTTATGCATGTCATGTACGGTATGATTTACATGCCACAGTCATGGTGCGCTTCCGGCCGTTTTCTTAACGTGATATATACCAAAATTGGTATGGCATGACACGAGTGCGTGATGAACATAAACGACAGGTCATGCATTTATATACCAGAATATGCGTTTCATTGGCATGGTGTACACCAGATTGTGCATGCATGCGTGCATGGCAAACATGTGATATATGGTGGACTAGATTCCATGGCATGAATGATTTCATTTGGCTCAAGGACAAACAAGGCGACGTATGCAGCTCTTTGCTGGCTGCTTCGCATTACATCGATTCCCACAGTGCGTGGGATCTGCCGAATTTTTTTTTCTACTCCCCTTCCCTGATCACCCAGTGTAGGGTAGCCAACCAGAAGTTTTCTCTAGTTAACCTGTTTTCTTCCTTAGTTCACTTCTACGCTTATCTCAAGCGGCAGCTTCTACTCGGAATTAGTGAAAATAGGAATCATTTATGACTTTTTCATACGCATTCAAGCCTTTTTTTCTTAACTTGTTCGTTTAGTCTTTTCGGAGCCGCAGTCGTGCGCAATACGACGCTGTTGAATTTTCTTTCTGTAGTAGTGCGCAAGCGATATCCGTAAACTACTGACACTGACTGATTTACTGTTTGTGTTGTAGAGACGACGTGTGCTACTTATGTGAGAAAGAGACGTCCAACTGTGCGCAAATAGTAAGACTTCATTCCGGGACCATTACCCTCACAAAAATTACACATCATCTCCCCGTACGGGCAACCATAGTGGGATGCGAAAGCATCGCGGGGGATGCGCATCGAGTTTCCGTTTCTCTTATGTGACTTATGAGACGGTGGTTGTCGAGGCGTTTGAATTACCACTTGCCGACGCTAACGTTTACGTTCGGCTTTCCGAGAACGCTGCTCCGCCACCGCTGTTCTACGGCGGTGGCACTGCCGCTGCAACTAGCGCTGACGTTGACATTGTTCATGGCGTTTCGCACACCGCTGCACAGAGAGAGAATGACGGAAGCACAGCGAGCGCGTGCTTTCGCCACCTCGCAGCTTCGAGATTTGCTTACCGGCGTTGCCCTTTACGTTCAGCTTCGTGAGCGCCCATAGCGCCGTTGCGAAGGAGAGTGCAACGGGAGTGAGCGCGCGCCGCAATATATACGAGAGCACAGCTGTGGCGGAGAGAGAAACGGGAGAGGAGAAACGAAGCGGAGGCAGCGCTCACGCCACCTCCTCCCACCTCCTCACACTCACGCGAGGAGAGGGGGAGAGTTGGCGCATGCGTAGTATGGGTGCGGACGCCGCAGAACGGACACTGCCCCGAGCATAAGATGCGTTCGCATCTAAAATGCCATCAGAGCCCTTACGCGCTTGTTAGATGTTGTCAATGGCGAGAACGCGCAAGCATCTTGCTTTTCTAGTGTTCGCTTGCTTTCTGGAGATTCATCGGGCGTTTCGTTTGGTGACGTCACCGTGGGAAGGGGAGGAAAAAAACCACACCGAAGCCTGACGCACTGGCGCACCAAGAGATAGCAAGCGAACGTCGAGAAAGCGAGATGACGCTAACCGTTCGCTTACCGTTTCTTTGCCGTGAAGTCTGTAGCAGTTGCGTTTTTCATTTTTCTTTATTTTGATTGAAACAAAAAGTAAATAAAAGAGTTGTCGCCATTTCTTGGCGATGGCTACTCGTTTGTGAAATAGAAATTTTAAAGGGGAAAAAAATATATGCATATATAGACAGTCCTGCCCTTGTCGAGTCGGAAAGTCTCATTTTAACACCGTATACACACTAGCACGATGCGCATTGTGAATTAAGTTCCCTCAATGCCGATCCCAAGTATTAGTGTCTTCAAAAAAGACGTGTTGAAGCACTCCTTTCGCTTTGCGATTTATTCTCGATGGCCATAGGCCTAGTATTTTCGCTAATGAAAAGAGTGGGAACGACCCACGGCCCATTTGATAGTGTTTGGTGACCTCCTTGAAAGTAGTCAAAATGTCCCTAAAATGGAGGCTGGGGGCTGATTCCTCCGTCGGAGCCGCGCAAATCCTGGCGCGGTAAGTGAGACCTCGCGCCTTGGAGTGGGCTAGCTCGTTGACATTGGAAAGGCTCCCGACCTTCGAGCCAAGATGAGCAGGGAAGCAAGTAATTGTGGGGTGTGTAAGTTCCTTGTGAGCGAGGATTCTAAAAGCTTCCTTGCAGATGGACCCAGAAGCGAATGCCCTAGCAGCGGATCTAGAGTCAGTGTAAATATCAGTTCGTTGCGGATCAAGAAGAGCGAGTGCGATGGCCATCTGCTCTGCTTTGTAAGAAGAAGAGGTTCGAACCGACGCTGAGGATAGAATCCGACCCTTAGTATCTATGGATACTACAGCAAAGTGAGCGGAAGCGCCGTACTGGGCGGCACCTACAAAGCATGTAAGCGAAGAGTTGGCGTGAGCGTGAGCTAAAAGAGAGGATGCTCGAGCGACACGCCTGCCCACGTTGTACTGTGGGTGGATATTTCGTGGAAGAGGAGACAACTTGATGCAAGATCTCATGCTGTCAGTGAGATGAGTGTTTTGCACTTCTAGCGTGAGGGGATTGTGCCCCGTGTCAATCAGGATCTTTCTCCCTGCTGATGTAACTGAAAGCCTGGCGACCTGTGCCATTTGCTGAGCCTCGATGACTTCTCCAAGGGTATTATGGACTCCAAAATTCATCAGGTTATCTGTGCTCGTGCGCATAGGAAGGCCTAGGACTCTCTTGATGCTGTTTCTTATGAGAGTGTTTAATTTAGTCCTCTCGTGGAGTTGCCACTTGTGCATGGATGCGACATAGTTTATGTGGCTCATCAAAAATGCATGTAACAGTCTTAGGAGCTTATCCTCTCGAAGACCACCCCGACTGTTGGAAATTCAAGCGATTAATCGGACGACACCTTCTGTCTTAGAAGTCAGACGGTCGATTGCGCGGCCGTTCTGTCCGTTCGCTTCGATGATCATTCCCAGAACACGTATGAAGTCCACCCTCGGAATCCTCTGGCCCGCAGCTGTGTGTAGGCTAATGTCAATGCCAGCCAGTGGTTTCCAGTTTTTTGGTTTGGGTCCCCTTCTCGTGGGTCGATATAAGAAAAGTTCGGACTTTGACGGCGAGAGCTTGAGACCCATTTCCTTTATATAAGCTTCAACACAGTCGACGGCCGCCTGAAGGGAGCTCTCCACGCAGCCCTCCGAGCCACCGACGCTCCATATGGCGATGTCATCGGCGTAGATGGCGAACTTGATGCCTTCCTGACATGAGAGCTCGGCAGCAAGGCCGCACATGGCAATGTTAAACAGCAGTGGGGAGACGACTGAGCCCTGCGGTGTGCCGAAGGGACCAAGATCGTAGGGCTCAGACTTGAGATCCCCTAGCGAAGTGGGATTCGAACCCGCGTATCCACGATCCGAAGGCGAGCATCGTAACCGCTCGGCTATCCAGGCATGCTAGCAGAGCATAGCATAGCCTTGTATAGTATAGTATAGCAAGGAGGTGGGAAAAGGAAGTGAGGGCGAGGAGGAGGGGAGAAAGTAAATCATAGCACTGAAAGATTGAGAAGAACAGAAATGCAAAGAAAGAAAGGCAGAAAGAGAAAGAGAGATAATCAAAGAAAGAGAGAGAGGAAGAAAGGGAAGAAAAAGAAAAAAAGAAATATCAAGAAATGAGAAAGAAATATAGTGAGAGAAATAAACACAGAAAAAATAGAAAAATATAGAGAGAAGAGAGGAAGAAAGAAAGAGAAAACTAAACAGAAACGAAAACCCCGCCCGGCTCCGCACTTCCTTCAGGCTTGGCACCACTAATACGAAGCTGCCTTAATTTTTCCATGTTCTTGCAGAGTTATTTCATCGTTCATCACACTCATCTACAGTAGCATGCTAGGCGTGCCGCACCATGCAAACCTCTTCTGTATCTCATTAAAGAGGCTCTCTCTATACATAGTGCTGTTCTTGAAGGAAGAAAAAGGGTGGCGCTATCTTCTACAACCATTGACGGACCACTCTCTTCATCACCCAGCACAAAAAAAGCTCGACGAGACAAGAGAGACAACTTGCTAATTGTGACTGTTCGTTGCAGTGTTGCCACATAATGCAACTCTAATGGAGGTGAACGATTGGGCGAGATAGCGGAGCTAACAGCTCTTGATGAACCATGTTTCTTGTCAGTCCCTCCGACAAGCACTTGCAGCCCACGTAGTTTATATGTGGCAGGTGATTTTAGGGGCGAAGCTCCTTAGGGTGTGGGTCTGTCCCTCCTCTGTAGTATGTAGTAGTAGTAGTAGTTGTAGGTAGCCACTTCTAGTTCTTGGAGTGTTCACTAGATGGCGCTGTCGTAGCCACCTCTAGTTCTCAGAAAGATCCCTAGATGGCGCGGAGGCGCTCGCTGCGTTGCAGATGCGTGCTCTAGTCCCCCCCCCCCCCTCTCTCGCCTCGCGACGCCGACGCCCCGCGATCGCTGCGTTGCAGATGCGTGATCTAGTCCCCCCCCCCTCTCTCTCGCCTCGCGAGGCCGACGCAGGCAGCGTCTGCTATCGAGTTTCTTGATTGAAAAAACCGACTGCTCGCGCTGCACTACCGTTCACTGACCACCCCGTATATATAGGCACTGGATTTTGACCTCCAATGTAGTGCCTGTGTGAGATTTCCCCTGTGCGTGAATAAACAATAAAAATTCACAGCGTACATGTAAAATTAAAGTGAGCTGCAAGTCGCCATGACTCTCATCGACCCTTTAGTATAAACGCGCCCGATCTTACGTCGTTGATGGTGTACTGGGCAGAATTCACGGAAGATTCACATTAGGCGCGTGTCATTGGTGGAAGGCAATCGTTCGATTTAGTGCGGCGACGTACGCTAGGGGGACCGTTGCAATGAAGAAACCACGTAAACCAACAGTACAATAAAAGTTTGATGTTTAATATATACACGGTGTTTCTCACGTGTTTACTTGATCATATACTGAGCGAATTACTCGGAGTATTCACGGTTTACCGATGATTCCCTCCGGAGCTTCGCCCCAGTCATCATCATTCACCCCGTGGATATGCTGTGGATTTTTTTATAAAAAATTCTGGTGGCGACCCGAACCGCTGACATGGGTGTCTGGTAGCAGCACTGACGCTTCGCGTTCGTGTCACCTGGTGTATTCCATGGGTTAACTTAAAGTTTCGCGCACTGATGAAGCGTATCTCAGAGTCCACGCAGAAAGAAGCGCGTGTTTGAGATCTGCTCCACCAGGTGCCGCGACGATGCCAGCTGCTCACAATTTTCAATGAACTCAATCAATTAATAATAAATAATTATCCTGACAGTTAAGTGGCCGTTATTTTAAGTGAAATTGTGCTCCGGTATCATGTGTATCTAATATAACTCCTAACTTGAATATGAACCATCGATTTCTAGGCTTTTTATCAATGTTCTCTAAACACTGGAAGTGGCAGCGCGACTGGACATGCTTAAAAACGAAACAAAAGTGTCACTCAGCGCTCGTGCAACTAAATATAAATAATAAATAAATAAATAAATAAATAAATAAATAAATAAATAAATAAATAAATAAACAGCTATGCTACTCATTGCGAGGCGAATTGGTACACCACGTCACAGCAGCCGCTTTTTCTGCATACCTTACTCTACATTTTACAAACAATCAAGGACAATAAGCGGCGGGCCTAATGTGCAGGTGCACAAGGCACCATCTCCGAGATGAAGAATGCGAAAGACAGAATAGGTGAGCAACAAACGCACGGCGCTGCGTGTATGCGTTTTCCGCTGGCCTGGCCCGTCTTTTGCGTTACTATTCCCTTCAAGTGACAGCCTAAGTGACGAAGATCAATAGAAGCGCACGCGAAAAACCCGCGACTGCCCCTTCAGTATGAAAACAAACAAACAGGCTAAAGATGTGCGATTTTGTAGAGGTATAGCTGCTTTGGCGATCTGCGTTATTAAAATATATGCGCCTGCGATTTTGGTACAACTATCACTTTGTGAAGCGAAAATTCCACGAGACGCCGCGTGGGGCAGTGAGCCGGGAAGCCATTAATAATATAAACCCGGTCGAGCCCTTTAATCGATCCCTCGAGTTTCGTCCTGAAAAACAAACACATTAGGAAAGGCTGTCTGAATTCGCAATCTCTTCGGACACACGTGCGGTAGTGAGGTGGAAGTTTGGGGCGCTACGTTATTGCAGATATTCACTTCTAAAGAGCCATCAAGGAGAGAATTCGTAATACGCAGGGCTAGCGCATGGGCGATGTGGTTTCGGTGCTGAAATCCGAGGCACGAAAGCAACAGCCAATGCGTAGGTAAGTGCTTGCAACTTGTTTTACGTAGCATACATTCTGCAACGTTTTCCAAATTCGAAAGCACATGTGTTCCTTAGATAGAAGATTGCGGTACTATGTGCTTACAGAAATTTGTCTCTAAAGCGTTGTCAAGGAGAATACGTAATATGTAGGCCTAGCATTCCAAGTGTGGTTTCAGCATTCAAATATGAAGGCGTGAAAGCCACAATCATTGTACAGATGCGCGTTTTCAACATGTTATATGCGAATGTCTTGTATTTCTTTTCGAAAGTGGTAACACGCGCGCTCAGACACTTGCGGCGTCGCATTTGCGAGCGCCCAAATTACTTTAGCATCGACTCTCTGCGGTGTGTACCTCGGGAATACGCACCGTGATTTCGTATTCACCAAGCACGATCATTACACTTTAAAACGAAGCGTGCACTCGTGAAATACAATGTTTAAAGGAAGGAGGTTGAGTTCACGACAAAACTTTTCGTAGGAGCGGCTGTCACCCGATTCTGATGTCTTATTATGACATATAACTAGGCAAATATTATGGGCCAATGATAAATACCACCTCCGAACGGAAAGCTTTGGCAATTCCCTCTCAGATTCTCTCGTTCTACGGCCCGACGGCCATCGTTTGTTCATAGTACAGGCCTACGTTTCGCGAACAGGTTTTATAATCTCATGTTCAACGGGCATTTAAGCGTTTTATTTTGTATGACAATATTTCATTTGGAAATGGCACGTTTCGTTTACACTTTATGTATATTCCATCCATGTGGCTTTCTATGAAATACTGGACCATATAATCATTTGTACTCCTGAAGCTGCTTCCAACGCCCTTACCATTCAAGTTGCCTGTAAAATCTTTATTGAATATGCAAATGTTGTTGCACTCTTTGTTGCACGAATCAAAACACTTCACTATAGTTTCTACCCGCTCGGCCGAACTGTAATTATTCATAGCAGCGCATGCAAATTACCAAATGTATATTGTCAATATGTACAATGCGACAGTATTATAATGGCTGTATCAGGGACCGCTGAATTTTGACTAAGCCATTTCTAATCAATAAACGACTATGCAGAAATACGTTCGTGTTTGTTGTGTTTTGTTTCACGAATATCCGGGTATAATGACAGACCGACCAACGAACCAATCCACGACTATGCATAAATTAAATCTACCTATACGTAGACAAAAGGAGAAAAAAAAATCACAGCATATCCACGGAGTGAATGATGATGAGTGGGCGAAGCTGCGGAGGTTCATCGGTAAACCGTGAATCTTCCGTGAATTCTGCCCAGTAAATCATCACCGACGTGAGATCGGGCGCGTTTATACTAAAGGTTCGATGAGTTATGACGACTTGCAGCTCACTTTAATTTTACATGTACGCTGTGAATTTTCATTGTTTAGAAAACCATTGCTTTAGAAAACATCTGGCGTCTTTCGTTAAGCAGCTGGCGTCTTTTCGTTTTGCTTTAGAAACATCTGGCGTTCTTTCGTTTTGCTTTTAGAAAACATCTGGCGTCTTTCGTTGGTTTATTTCATCAATCAACGGCGTTTTGAACAAAATTTTTATTGTTTACTCACGCACAGGAGAAATCTCACCAGGCACTACCTTGGAAGTAAACAATGGCTGCTAATGGGAATGAAAGACAGAAGAAGTCGGCTTTTAGCTAACACTTACACTTCTACTTCTACTAACGTGTCCTACTGCAACATGCCAATGGCTGCTAATGGGGAATGAGAGACAGAAGAATTCTGCTTTTAGTTAACGCGCACGCTGCGAATTTTTTATTGTTCAACAACGCACAGGAAAAATCTCCCACCGGCACCACCTTGGAGGTCAAGATCTGGTACTAGCGTTACGACTGGTTACGCACTACTACTGGTTACGACTACGAGGGACGAACGGGTGCCGCCTTAAGGAGCTTCGCCCCCAAAACATCATTCAGATTCATGCATTATTCAGGTTCAATGAATCATTCAGGACCATAGGTCGGCGAAAAAATGTGGAGCTCACGCAGACTCACTCATGAAATAGATTTTGCCCTTGGAGCTCACTCAGACTCAGAATCACGAAATTTTTCCACAACTGGGCTCACTCGGACTCAGACTCACTGAAAATTTTCTCAGCCGGACTCACTCGGACTCAACATCACCAAAATATTGCTCACTCGGACTCACTCAAACTCAGACTCACGGCTATATTTGAGCCTGAGTGAGTTGACTCATGAGTCCGTTAGCGTATAATTGGCTTTTACGGCCAAGGTATCAATGCTCTTCAACACCAATATGTCCCATATTTTATGCTGTACTTGGCGCCTTTTCATCTTCAACCTTCAAATATGAGTTATCAGTGGTTGCGATTCAGTAAGGACATTTTTATTGAAAGTGGTGACTCACACGAGATATTTTTATCAAGAACTTCCTGTGAAAGAGATCGCGGGGGGGAGGTCAACCTCCCCCCCCCCCCTCTTCTACGTAACTTACGCCTCTGATTAACAAATATTGAGCTGGCGTATGAATGCTAGTGCTTTGAAGTATGTGTGAGTCGACGGAAGTATAAACATGAGTCGACATAAGGCTGATAGTTATGCTGAAGTTGTGTGGATAGAACCATAGGTCGGCAAAGAAGTGTGGAGCTCACTCAGACTCACTCAAGAAATATATCTTGCGCTTAGGGCTCACTCGGACTCAGACTCACCAAAACTTCCCACTATCGGACTCACTCGGACTTAGAGTCACTAAAATTATTCTGATCCGAACTCACTCGGACTCAAGCTCACCAAAATATTACTTACCCGGACTCACTCAGACTCAGACTCACGGCTCGATCTGAGTCTGAGTGAGTCGACTCATGAGTGAGTTTGCCGACGTATGTTCAGGACCTTTCGAAAGACACCGTAAACATGCCCGCGTCTCGTCATCAAACATCATGCGGATTAGCGCGCTTTATTTTAGTTCTTTCGCGGAACCTGCCGTGAGATATAAGTAGTGAAAGAACAAAATGACGCAACATAAGCGCATGACACTGCACTAATGTGTACAAACATTTGTCGTCCGTTATCCAAAGGGTATTGTCCTACATAACGTTACGCTTCAGTGTGGCCTGCCTGCGTATCTTGTGCCTATTATCTTGAACAGGAAGCCGCCTTCCCAGACGGCGATGAACGACCGCTGTGAACGTGCACTCTAAAAAAAAGGGAGCGAGAATGGAGCAACGGGCTCCGTTCCTCCTTCGGAGCCGCGACTTTCTCCTTTGCGGACGATTTACTCGTCGCGCCCTCTTGCGGCAAGCGCCGAGGGAGAAACTTTTCTCCTCAACCACGTGACTTGCGCGCGCGCGCATGCGCACGCCGAGTTAAATCGTGATTCCGTGCTGCGGAGAGTGGCTGCCCTTTCGCGCTCACTCGGCAGCCTCAGACCAGACTATCCAGTGCTACCGATCTCGGCCAGTCGCGTGCAATTACTTGTACCTATTGATGCGAGCAACACACGAGTGACGTTCATTGTTTTTGTTCTATGTGTTGAGTAACGTGTGTGGCGTTTTTTTTTTCTTTTTTTTTATAGGCTCGGCGTGTGCGCGATGCGCCGCATACTTCCGTGTGTCTCGTGTTGTTTGTATACGTTTGCGCACGATCTGCTTGTCATAAATACAGTAAGTCCCGCTTCACAAAGCAGTCTTGTTTTAATGAACACCTTAGACTGTACACCAATAATTCAACTTTTTTCAGCGTTGACATACTTGGCTAGAGCACGCGTTTTTAGTTTTACACAGCACTTATCAATACAACAAGCAATATAAAGCATGAAGGTTAATTTTTACATTTTAGCAAACGTGATACCACTGAACAGTGCATGCGTGAAAGTACGATAACATATAATTGCTGGAGTTTGACGTGTCGAAACCACCGTATGATTATGAGGCACGCCGTAGTGTGGGACTACGGATTAATTTCGATCAACTGGGGTTCTTTAACGTGCACCCGAACATAAGCACATGGGTGTTCTTTGCCTTTCGCCCCGATTGAAATGTGGCCGCATTTTAACGTTAACCTGCATCATAATTGCACATATCTGAAAAATAAGTCAATCACTTCTGTCAATTAAGCCAAAATTCTCAATCACATGCGTTTTGGAATACGCATGCCATCACTGAGAATTAGGACCGACTTATGCACGCGTGCAGTATGTATCTCTCGTTCTCAGGATTTTGCTTTGGCGTGCGAAACTCAACACAAAATGCGCTTCTAATGACAGCTGTGCACAGTGGGTAATCACTAACACTCTCACTCACCTTTGTAAAAAGAGTATTCCAAATCTAACGCAAGACAAACCACCGCCACAACGACAACTACACAGTTGTCGCACAATGACCACAATTTCACACGCCAGGCGAATACCGTGACGTAACAGTAGCAGAGCAGCATGTAGGTACAGCGTACTGAAATATTACAGAACACGTAGTGTGGGTAGCGTACTTTTCCATAATTCGCGCGGTGTAGCGCCAGTTTCTCTACTCAAGTAATCGAGCTGCCGCGACGCCAAGAGCCACTGACATCGCTCTCGAAAGACCACCGTCCGGTGCGAGGCCATCTTGTCTTGTTTCTTCGCACGACCCGCGTTGTAACGTACGTATCAGGGGCGTAGCCAGAAATTTTTTTCAGGGGGGGTTCAACCATACTTTATGTATGTTCGTGCGTGCGTTTGTATGTGTGCGTGCCTATATACGCAAGCAAAATTGAAAAATTTCGGGGGGGGTTTGAACCCCCCCAACCCCCCCCCCCCCCCCCTTGGCTACGCCCCTGGTACGTATACACAAATGAGACGGCCGTACCGCATCAGAAGCATTGTCACTGAAGGGCTAGCAGTTGAAAGAATCCATGGCCCATCGTCATACTTGTGGTCAACGCATGAACAGAATGTCAACCGATGTTAACGCCAAACCACTCAACGAAGTCGACGCGACGAAGGCGACGGAATCTGAACTATGTTGCCGATGTTGCGCCCTCACACAGTAACTATTGAAAATAAAGAAATCAGAGATAGAAATTTCATCTGTGGCCGCTGTCGGAAGATGGCGCTACTTCAAAATGTCGTCGGAATGGTATGAACGGTTCTCGATATGGTCGTTTTCGCACTAAATTAATCAGCTCTTTGTAATTATATTGTTCATTATCATGCGGCTTTAGATTAACTGGTGCGCTTGGCTAAGCCATAGCTACTATTTAATAATGTCGGCGTATATTGTTGCGCAGCCATGAAATCGTAAAGAGTTGAAGAAAAATGACGCATCTTTGTGCCACCATGGTCCACTGTAATTCAGTGACTATATAAGGGCCAGCGCTTCTTAGAGGGGTATGTGTAAACGTCTGTGCGTAAGCGTCTGTAGTGAATTGTTTGTGTTGTAGGTTTTATACATGCGAATGAAATGTGTATGTATTGAATTGAATGTGCGTATATGTGTCTGCCTAGTGAACGTGTGCGTATCAACTTTCCGGTGTCCTTGAGTAATCCATGAATGGGCCTACCTCCCCGAAATGCCGTGTGCAGTATCAACGTACGCCGCCTCAGTCAGAAACAACTTTTTTTTTAGTATTGTTTAATCCCTCTAGATGGCGCCAGCTACCACCTACTTCGCGGCCGCGGCACTCTCATAGCTCCACCTACTTATATGAAGTTGAACATCTATCTATCGAAACTATGCTCTGCTGCGCCGGGATTGTTTTGATAGTTTTGATACGACAGAATGTACATTTTGGAGGCACAAACGAGTGGATAACGTCGCTACACCGTGTGACGCTTCGACAAATAAAGACAGCAAGCCTAACGTACAGTCTCCGGGTGAGAGCCCCTTTACAGTATCCGTCTCTTTTGAAGTGAACGCCGTCTCGCTGGCCGAGCGAAACGTACGAGTTCCGTCGTTCCGTTTCGCGAGGTTTTCATCACTACAGGTTTGTCTGCTTGATTTTATTGTCATAGCGTTTGATATTAAGCTCAGCGGGACCGTTCTTTGTGACTGCCAGTGCCGCATACTCTTTATCAGTCGAGAATCGATGCGCTCGCTAGGCCTAAATCTATTGCTCGCTTCGCTGGCTTCGCGTCAGCCATCTTGATTTTGACGGTTTCTCCATTGAAAAGGGAGGAACGGTTTCTCCATTTCTTCAGTGGTTGTTCAGGAAAGGAAAAAGGCACCTAATTTCTGTCTGCCTATAGGCGACACGGCGCAGTGCCTTGTAGGGGTGGGGGTAAGGAGGGAATAAAAGGATAGTAGGAAAATAGAGAGAAAAGTGAGAGGAGCACATCCATCCAACGAAGAGAAAAGAGGACAGGAAAGATTGGGAAACGGTCACGGGAGTTCAGGGACGGGTCCGCGAAACACAGCTAGAGGCACAGTGCACACATCGACGAAACGGAGAAGGTCCCGACGATGAGCGGCGCACGGCATAGCGGGCGAGGAGTCCGTCACGGGGCGCCGGTCAGCGAGAGGTACGAGGAGTAATCCAGGACATCGCGGCCGGCACGTCCGTCTTGCTTGAAATCCAGCGAGCGAATTTGAAGACGAACATTGGGGACATCGCCGTTTCTCCCTTAAAGGAGATAGGGTCACTCCATTTTTTTTAAGAGTGTGGGGGTTGCACACTTAGGGACAATTTAACTGTGTCTATTAACCGTATGTCCACTGCTGCAGACGTAAACAATGCGGGCAAATAGCGCACATAGACACAGCAATCGCACGATGTCGCTACCTAGCGATGTTATGAGCCAAGACAAATACACTGCAGGGAAATGTGGTGGCAACAGCGAAAATCCCGATCCCCGAGAGGGGAGATCAACTCCGTAATGCCTACCAAACATGTACAACCAATAAGCTCAACTTTCCGCAATCCGTAATTCCCCTAATGCGTTTGCGCAGAGTGCACAACATGTAAGGGTGGTAAATATCTTGGGCTACGGCACTGCTCTCCGTTTGCTCATCCCTAAGCGCCGACGTAGCCTCGTTCGCGGTTAGATAGACCAAACACGGCGTGGAGATACACAGCACTGACCGCAGAGATGTCGTCTATCTGTGTGTTTGAAACAGTGTCGTCCACTCCATTGCTTCCCCGATGTGAACGGTTAAGTATGCGGTAATACCGCTGTTCATCAGACCTAGAGGGATGGATAACCGTTTACCTGTTCGATGCAGTCGCGATATAAGCGGCAGATAAGAATGATAGCACTTATCACCAGACGCTTACATTCAGGGACATCACTGTATCCCTTTATATTATTTTATTTTCACGCTGCGAAAATATAACTCATGTCGTGTGGGCTCTTAGAGAGGAGAGTGCACAGTACTTTTACAAGTTGAATTCTTCTTTCCTCTCTTTCTCTCTCTCTCTCCCTTTTTGTATTGCATATAATGATTATTCGCCTATGTCAGAAAAGTAGTTTCGTCTTTATATTCAACAGTCACTAATGAAAGATACATTCAAAATGAATAAATGGAAATGAACATCGAAAACGCTTGCTTTGTCCGTGTAACACTGATCCGCTGTTTATAAGGTCACCTTAATTATTACGCTTAATGTGTAGCACCGATGAAATATAGAGTACATGCATAGAGACGAAGCTTCAAGGAATTCGTAAGAAATTAGACGGAAATAGGCATTTACGCGCCTAAATTAAAGATCCCTAATCGCACTTAAGCGACCGTTTCATGCCCTGGAGCGTTCAGTAGTGGGTGGCCCTTCGTAAAGCGTACCGTCAAAGGGCTAAGCTTTACCGCTCGTAATAGACGGATTAAACTAGTAACGTCTCGCACAATATAGACTATAACTATTTCCGAAGAGACACGCTATCACGACCTGCCTGCCTTATGTACCCACGCGGTAAAACGATAGCCAGACGTATCGCCTCGGAAACTGCACGATAAACCGTGCCACTTTACGACAACGAACCACATAAACTCGGTCTTATTCTGCGTTACAGGATATACAAGCAGCGAAGAAGCGAGCTGAAACAGCCGCTTGGGGGGATTTGACAGTGAGCTTTGCGCACGAGATCGTTTCAGAGGCTAAGTTTCCGCCACTAAAACGTGCATTGCGCTCGAGCGCAATGCACGGAGTTTCACTGCCATTGGCTGGATCAGTGCTCATATACACGGGCGTCACTGGACCGCAGCCGCTTGCACCGGCCGAAACGATGTTATACAGACCGTGCAATGGTCCTGTCTATAGCTTCGTGTGAGCTTCGCGTCCCATTTTCGGATGTGGGAAAAATGAAGGCACGTGCAGCAGCGATCGTTCGGGATTGCCGTAAACGATGATGTAGCGGGGATGGGATGCTACGCGAACGTGGGAGTGCACCGCTTCGGTAGAACGAAGTGTAGTGCCAACCCCAATGCTGGAGGACGTGTATAATCATCGGTGGATGCCGCTTCGACACCGTGGTTCCGTTCTCGGAATAAGCCTTTACCCTCGACGTAAAAGCAATGGTTGTTTGGTGCGCATGCGCCGCGAAAGACTAACGCCGCGTTTGAGAGAAAGGAGGTTTCCGAATGACGTATCATCGTACTGCGCTGTATAGCGTAGAGAAAGAGGAAAGAAAGGGAAATTGCAAGGATGTTAGCAGGGATAAGGTGTTTGGTTGGCTACCCCACGCCGGGGAAAGGGCAAAGAGGGTAAGCCGGTGAACGCGTGTGCGTGCACAGAAAGCGGCATGCAGTCAAGGGCATTCGCACAAATCGGACATATTAAAAAATTACGCCATCTCCCGCTAAAGAGGACCATGAGGCGATGCGAAGCCGGAGCACTTGCACGATCGCGTTCCGTTGGCGTTCGTTGGGCATGCTACCGACCTCGCGTCGTGGAACGCGAAGAGGGACGCTACGCGCGTCGTATCTTCCATCTAGCCTGGCCGTTAATTCTCACAGGGCGAGCGGGGAACGCGGTCGACAGGCGGGCGAGAGGGGGGCAGCGTAGAAGAGGAGAGAGAAGGGGAGGGGACGCGCATGCGCTCGAGCTCATCACGGCGTTGCGCAGGAGAGAATTTCGGCATGTCTAGCCCGCGCTTCAGAGGAAGAGTGGAAAGGGGGAGGGGAGAGGGAAAGTGGAGAGGGGAGGGGAAAGGGAAAGCGGAGAGGGGAAGGGAGAGGGAAAGTGGAGAGGGGAAGGGGAGATGGTGAGTGGAGAGGAGGTGTGTGGAGAGGGTATGCGCATGCTCAGTAAGGGTGGTCACGCCGCACACCACCACCAACACCACCACCACCGGATTGAGCTCCGCCTTAAGATACTTCGCATCTAAAAACTAATTATGGCAGCTTAGCACTAGTAGTGCCAAGCTTGAAGGAAGAGCGCAGCTGGGTGGCCTTCTTTTATTTCTTCTTTCTTTCTTCTCTTTCTTGTATCTATTTTTTTGGTATCTGTTCCTTTCTACTTCTTTCTTTCTCTCAGTTTTTTCTCTTTCTCGCTCTATCTATCTTTATTTCTGTTTCTTCCCTTGCTTTCTCTCTCTTTCTTTGTTTCTCATTATTTCTCCCTTTCTTTCTCTTTCAGTCTTGCTCTCTGCTTTTTTCTATCTCTTTTTCGTGTCTGTTTCTTTCTCTTTCTTTCTATCACTTTCTTTCTCTCTCTCTTTTTCTCTCTTTCTTTCTCTCTGTTTCTCTTTCCTCGTTCTCTTCATTTCCATCTTCTTCTTTCTCTCTCTCTCTCTCTCTTTCACGTGTCGCACGTGCTCCACTTCGCCGAGCAGAGTTTTCGTTTAACGCTCGCACCTGCTGTACTCGGCAGTGGGGCTTGCCCAATTCCTGTGGCGCACACCTACCTGTGGTTTTCTGCGGACACAAAAGTTTTTACGGCCGGCTTATATACACCTTTCCACAGGAGCACTCTCACACCCATGCTCGCACCAGTGCGCTGCAGGGGTCGAGGGTATGTTTTCAGTGTTGCCATCGCGCTTTGGGCTGCGCATGTTGTATCTGTACGCTTGGTACGCTTGGATGTCGTGTGTGAATTAGGCCCTTCTTTGCCATAAAAAGCGATTGTTATGGCCGGAAACGGTGCTTATTCAAATAACCGATCGTCTGGCCATCACTGTGTCGTGCACGGGTGCACGAACAATCAGCGGAAAAGGAACATTTTAGGCGTGATTGTGTGGCCGCAGCACAGCACGCCGCGCGAGGATTGCAAGTGTGACATGTTCTCGCTGTATCACTTTCCGTCGTCGCCGGAATTGCAGAAGAAATGGGTGGCGTCGGTAAATCGGAAAAACTTCCGTGCTTTGGGCTGCGCCAGTGCTGTGTGTGTGTTGCTTCGGTACGCGTTTGTGTGACTGTGTTATGCGCCTGTGTCCAATACGAAGTGACTACCATGGCAGAAAATTTACTGCATTCGCATAGCAAGTCATCTGGTCATCACTGTGTCGTGTACGGGTGAACGAACAAGCAGCGGAAGAGAAATATTTAAGGTGCAATCGTGTGTCTGCAGTGCATGTATGCCACGCGATGAGTGCAAAGCGATGAGCGCGAAGCGTGGCATGTTCGCGCTGCATCGTTTTCCTTCGTCGCCTGAATTGCGGCAGCAGTGGGTGGCTTCACTAAATAGTAAGAACTTGCGCGTGTCGCCCTGGTCACGCCTCTGTTCCCGGTATTTCGTTGGCGGCGAGAAAAACGACGAGAACAACGTTCCCAAGCAGCATCCTAGATAGGAAAGAAAGGTACGCAAGCCACTGATGACTCACCTACTAACTCGTGAGAATGTTGCGGATTCACACTTCATATCGTCCATAACACAGCGGCCGACACGGCTGCAAACTCCGCCTTGCCCGGTTACGCATGTGCAGCCTGCGCGCGCCGTAGTTCAGCGGACGGCCTCGCGGAAACCCACGCGCGATGGGGCCTGCTGTTCACGGCTTGCGACGGTGTCACATTCCCCTTCACCAGCACGACTGGTTCCTTCACACTGTGCGCCAGCGACTGACCCACACAGTCAAACTGCACGTAGCTGCGCGACTCCAGTGCCTCGTAGTTGCACACCTGGCGAAGACCCCACGCATTCGCCTCAACGAGATATAAACAATGTTCGCTCGCGGTATTTCTGGCCACTCACAGGTCTCCTCGACCTAGTCTTCGACGTCGTCGGGGTGAATGTGGGTCAACTGTATCTGTGAAGAAGGATTGTGCGGTGTTTACAGTTTACAGCTGACAAACTTACGCGCCGCGAACGAGTATGCGCGGAGGTTTGAAACTGATGGATAATCCGTAGACATTTAGTACGCCAATAAAGGAAAGCGGTAGACAGCTGCAAGAACGCTCTAGTTACCGATTATTAACACTTCACGCCGTGATCGACCTGGTACTACGCTGGCTGCTAGTACCGACGACGAAGCACTGCCGTTCGCAGACGCGGAGCTAATTCTTGCGTCGCACGGGCGAATGCGTGCCGCTGAACGGTTCAGACAGCGACGAATAAGTCAATGGCAGCGACGATACCAAACAAAACAGCTTAAAGAAACGAAAAATCAGCAAACACAGGCTTTAGCAGGGACCTCACACCAACAGATAGCGCGCCGGTTCGAGTACGCGCAGCCCAAGATGGCGATTTCGCCAATCTTGCACGTTAGACGGCGCGCATTTCAATATGGCGCCTCCCTGGCGTGAGAATTTGAAAAGGTGTATAGCTGCGCTGTTAAAACGCACAAGAATGGTTTCACTATCTTCTAGGCTGATGATCGGTTAGGTCGTTTTTCCAATAAAGTAGAAGCACAATCTGCTAACACAACTGAAAGTATCTTCTGTATCTTAGTGTCTATTGAAAGCTTCGTTGTTCTTATAGTGTATGAGAGAGAGAGAGAGAAAGAGCAAGGGAGGCAGAGAGGCTTACCCGAATAGGGTGCGCACAGAAACGGGGCGGGGGGGGGGGGGGGGGGGGGCAGGGACGGCTGCACCCCTTAATACCTCAATTTTGCACTGCGTTCTAATCGTAAGAGCCTCGGTGGAAAAGGGTCTGGAAACGCGGAGGCAACGCAATGAAATTTAGCCCTTCCCCCCTCCCCCCACACACACACTAATGCTTACGCTTACGCATGCCTATGCTTACCAGGGACCGAATATCGCAAGGACTTCTCTTTCGTAAGTGCGTTTTCCAATTGGTTAGCCGGCTTCGCTAATGGTATGTCCCGCATCGTGATTGGCTGAAACATTCTCTTAGAAAAATTTTTAGCGTAAGTCGGGTCGCCATAAATCCTGCGGGAAATGTTATCAAGTTACAACCAACCAATCAAGACGTTTTGTAAATATGGGCCAAGGTTAAAGGGCCCCTAAACCACCCAGCGGTCGAAATTTAGTTGAGGTGAGGAAGTTGTGCTCGAGTTTACAACGAACACGTAGCCGTGAGAATTTTTCGAAACGGTGCCGTAATAGCGGAGTTACACGCGTTTGATGATCGAAACGCGACGATCGCTTCTTTCCCTCTTTCCTACGTTACCCTCTTCCAAAACCGCTTTGCCCTCCTCGCTGAATGCCCCTCCTCTTCTCGCGTGGCATACGTCACCGCTGACGCGCTGTTCGAGACAGCGTCTACTTCCGGTTGCTGCGACTCCGGCGACTCCGACGCTCCAGCTCGCCGTCAACTCTGTGTGGTATCTGGGTGCACTGTTCGTTGACTAACCGCTGTTGCTGCCGTGCCGGCCCGTGCCCCTACGAATCGTGCCGGTATGGACCCTGTGTTGCACGCACGCCTTCAAAGGATCGCCAACGTGATGGGACCCGTACGGGGACACGCCGTGCCAAACCACCTCGGCTCGAGATGAGTTCACGGAGCTCATCAAACCGCAAAGCGTGGATGTGTAATTACGCTAGCGACTTGGCGGTTGCGTTTTAGTCTGTCCGGCATTAAAGAAAGCGTCGCGTAAAACCAAGTAAAATGTCCCCAAGCTGGCGCCAGGTCAAGTGGCGCCAGCTATGGAGGATTAGAAACAACTAACAAATGCGTAATCTATGTCCTCCGAGCATTCGGAAGCGCCCTTCTCGACTCGCTCAGCCTACAGCATCGATTATTTGAGTATGGCTCTCCAAAACGGGGCTGAATCGGTACGAATACTTTGCTGTCGAAACTTAAGGACATGAATCTAAAGCAAATGGAAGCATCAGTTCGGAGCTTACACGCTACAGAGCACACGGCGGCCACTTGATAGACTCGAGGTGGACGACAACCGCTTTTGGCACTGCGGCCATGTTTTTCGGAGGCTTGCCGGCGTAGCTTGCCGTGCAAGTTGGACTGCTGTCGCGCGTGCGGCGACGGCCGACGTTCTGCGACACCGCGCCGTTGCGGCAGGCTTGCCGCAACGGCGCGGTGTCGATTCGCAAGCGGCAACACGACCAAGAACAGCAAGGTGCGCACGAACAGCTGTTTGCAGAGTAACCGGAAGTCGTCGGTTGTCGTTCGGCCAATCGCAAGCATCGAAACTGATAACGTCATAGTTTCACTGGTGATGTCACACATGTCAGTGGCGGGAATGGCGGGGACCGGAAAGGAGAAGCTATTGTTTTTTCGAAATTGTGGCGCGCCCGCGACCTGTAGCGCTGCGGCGTGTGGCATCGTTGATCGCGACGGCATTCTGCACGCGATGCGCTTGTTTACTTGAAATGTTTGGGAAAATGTCGGAGGGGGTTTAGGGGCCCTTTAATATGAGGTTGGGCTTAGGGAGAAAAAATTAGGAGAAAAGGGCAGTGTATGAAGATTTAAGCTGCCAGCAGCAGAGTTTCATCACCTACTCTGTATTCCCGCAGATGCCGGGTGTTACACGAGCCAGGGAAGTCACGAGACGAGCCTTGGCAAACAACGACAGCAAGCGAAGGACGGAAGTTAGCCAACGAAGCGATGCTGCAGCTGCTGAGATGTTCGTCGCGGCGTGGGAGCGGCACCACGTGCGCGGCCCACAAGTCGGCCGCTCGGAACGCGAGAAATCGTCCTATTTTACGGTACCACGGAGCCACTCTTCCAGCCCGTGCCTCCTCGCTCGAGAGCCAAGCCCGAAACCCGTTGGAACGCTGTTAGAGCATAAAGGGTTTTTGTATATCCAGCGCAACCAGGACATGTAAACCAGACTGATTGCAGAGCGCGCACAACGTGCTTAACTTCTACCAACCACTTCCTGTGGGCGTGTCGTGTTCTTTGCGTAAGAGTATATACCCGTGATTGTATACATAGGCTTGCGCAGGTTTATCCAGTAGTGGGGCCAAGTTTCACCGTAGACCCCCCCCCCCCCCATTAAGAAAACAAGCTTCGTAATGAATGCAAACAAATAAACGAAGTGATGATGTGCTTCTGACAACGGCCTGCCTTCTGTCCCCGGCTTTCCAGGGTTAAAAGGTGGTAAGTAAAGTGATCTTGGAATAAAATACCAGGGTTCGTCGGCCTCCATTTTCGTAAAATGCCTGTGTGGCCTCAACCCTGCAATTTAAACAATGGTGGCACTGAACCGACTGCGTAATGGTATGTTGCAGAGCAGGTGCCTCCCTTAGACGGTAGGGGCGGAAGTGGCGTTCGCGGTAATCTCGACGGTAATTGCCCGAAAATACCAGCCGTTATATTACGCCCACGCAAAGCATGAAAATGTGCCTCACGCACTTTCACGGTGAACCCTTCATAATTAAGAAATGTCGCCACTATTATGCGCGAGCTATGACTCCTTTACTTTTCAGGACCCGTGTTCCCCAAAACGTCTTCCGCTAAAAATTTTCTCAAGAGAATATTTCTGCCAATAACGATTCGGGACGTATCATTAGCGAAGCAAGCTAACCAATGGGAAAACGCACTTACGAAAGACGACTGTTGTGAATTCGGTACCCGAAACCAAGCTCGACACGATCGCCGTACCTGCCCGGTTACGAAAGTGGACAAAGTCATTCTAGCGTCTTACGGCAAGGTATGAAAGCCGCTAGTTTCGGCGGTCAGTGTGGGCTTAAGCCTCTATTTCGTGAGGCGGCCTCTGTAAACCCCACGCGTACTAACGAGCCCTGTGGGCGAACGCCGCGATTCGTGATTCAGGACGCCGCACACATAAAGCCTCTCGTCGTCGTTTTCGTCAGCCCGCAATGCACGTGGCGTTATACACAACACACGCAGGTGTGTTAAAGCCCGGGGGACACAGCGCGCAGCCGTTATATCGCCAGGACCCGAGCACCTCGCGCGGAATCCGTACACCGAACGTGGGCGGGAATGTGGACAGTAGATGAGTGTCCAGCGGCTGTGCGTTAGATAATGTTATTGGGTCTAAGTCAGATATTAACATTGCCATAATGACGTTGTAGCGCCTTCAGTCTTTCTTGTCATTCCATTATATTTTCATTCTTTCATACCCCTTTCTCATATCTATCTATCTATCTATCTATCTATCTATCTATCTATCTATCTATCTATCTATCTATCTATCTATCTATCTATCTATCTATCTATCTATCTATCTATCTATCTATCTATCTATCTATCTATCTATCTGTCAAATATCAGAAATGCCATGCGGCATGCTGCGAATACATGTCACACGAAGATCTCGGTCACATAACATGAATGCCAGTATTTTTCATCACATATATATATATATCATATATCATCATATATATATATATATATATATATATATATATATATATATATATATATATATTCTGACTAAGGCCGTGCCACGGCCGAAACGTAAATTAGTAAAAATATGCAATTTTCGTAAGTGTTCTACATTTCTTCAACTACATGTGCACCGGACCTTCAGAACTTTCTTTTGAATTATATATATATATATATATATATATATATATATATATATATATATATATATATATATATATATATAGCATACATTCCATAGCAGTTCCAATTACACGCCCCGTGACGATAAATGGTGGCATGTCTATAGTCAGCTCTCTCATTATCTTCTTCCTAGGGATATTTGTTTGGATTTTATGCACCGTACAGGGTCATAGCGGACGCAAAATACCGGGCTTACAAAAGAACACCAGGAGATTACAAAACAACCCAGAGGGTGTTCACTGAGGTTTCGCGGTTTCGTGACGCAAAGCCGTTTGTATGTGCACGAGTTCTGGGACTCCTTTCTCTTTCTTTCTCTCTCTCCATTCGTGTTTGCGCACGTGCGTGTGTTGTTCCCCTCGAAACAGCGATGGATGCGCATTGGTTTTCTCTGTAATAAGTGCAGCTTTCGTTGTGCGAACGTAAGGCACACCTCTGAAGACGCAAAAAAAGCCCAATGAATTTGATGTCCCCTGCAAAAGCCGTCGCACACACTAAATTCACTGGATACGTGGTGTCGTTGGGACCGTAACTAAATTCTCCGATACAGGCGTTGGTTTTCTCTTCAGAATTCCTGCGCTATAGCCGGTCTATTTAATGACTGACCATCAGTGTGCAAAACAAGTTTGTATCTGCCAAATAGTCTTAACAACACTGTAACCTGAACTTCGGACAGACCTTTGGTAACGCCAACGGCGTTTAACTGACCAAGGGTTCTCTTGCCCGATTACACATCACTCTATGAGCACCTGCTCCTTTCACACGCTTGCAAGGCGTAACGGTAGAACTGCAGCGGCACATTCTGTGATCGAGCCAAAATTCACGCTTCAAATGCGCGCCGCTTAAAGGCGCCGCTCGCCCGTCCGCACAACCAGACTATTCACGTCGGCTGCCACCTGCCTTCATTAGCATACTTAGCGAGAAAACGCGTGGAGCCGGATAACTTTCCAAGCAATGGTTGCCTATCCGACAAGGTGTTATACGAGATACCGATTTCATAAAGCTTTCTGTTCGCAGTAACTCTTTGTTCATTGGAAGGCAACACTCGCTCCTAATACGTTGGCCAATCGCGATTGGCTCGGTCCCTATTTGTGCAAATTAGTCCATGGCTCCCTGCGAATATTGCCTCAGACACGTCGTTAGGCCTGAATGCTCGATTAAGAGCGACCGGCGAAGATACATAGTAGGTAAGTTTCTCCATAGAAGCTTTTGTTCACCTAATCCACGCTCTCCAATCTACAAAAGGTGTCCTAACGGTATCCGCCATGGTGGCTTGGCAGTTACGGTGTAGGGTTGCTAAGTGCAATCCTAACCATGGGTTTAAATTGTAGCGACAGGCAGGCACACCCGTGTACCTAGGTTTATGTACACGTTAATGAACCATGGGAGCATGGGAGTGTATGTGCGCTTGTCTTTTTTGTTACTCTTTTTTCCTTCCTTACCTTTCTATCCCCCCTTACCCCTTCCCCAGTGCAGGGTAGCAAACCGAAAAACTTCTGGTTAACCTCCCTGCCTTTCACTCAACCTTTATCTCTCTCTCTCTCTTAATGAACCATGAATTGTCAAAATAATCCTGAGTCTACCACTGCCGCGTCCTCCATAATTTTGCCCTGCCTCTCGCTCGTAAAACAATATAGAACGCATTAATCTTATCGTCATTTCGGTATCCTATAATACGAAAGTTCACACTTCGTAACTGCGAACTTTAGCCATTGCTTCGCAGCGATGGCGCTCGAGGAACTTCGCAATCAAGGAAGGAAGGAAGAAACAAGCGGAAAGACAGGGAGGAAGCCATGCAGTTCGCAACCAATGGAAACGCTAAACTGGCGAGGTTAACTACAAGGATAGTGTACTAACTTCGATTACTTCTTATTATTCATCATACAAAACGTCCAGTACTAGCAATGAAGACGTTACTTCGGACAAGTTAATGACTGCAGGTAAAACGAATAAAAAGTAAACAAATAACGACAATCGAGGACCAGTGGTCAAACAACCTATCCTGATTTTCACACGCGTCACGATAACCAGCTTGACCAGTAGTTAGAGCTTTGGTTTAGCACTACAGAAATCTACTTTGTGTCTGTGTACTAACTTCCCTTCGTAATTATGTGCAGAGCGTTGAGAAGGCAGCGGTTTCATTTTCAAGCCCCTGCACTCGCAATAGAGAGAAAAGACACAACAATTCCGCGCATTACACGTCACGCTGCACGGAATTCGATTTAGGGGATCCTCGAATGTGACATGGGAGAGAACGAGTTAAGAGGTTGTATTTATATGCAGGCATTTTTAGGATCTCAAGCGTGGCACGATTCGAACAGAACGCCAAACCCGCTCAGCTCGTTCGCTATCTTGCACACCGCGGAACCATTTCCTTTTTTTTTCCGCCTCCAACAAACACTGGTCCTAATTTACCCGTGCGGCCTCAGTATGGAAACAGTTCTTCAATCACTATTAGCGCCCCGTTGCACATGCTCGTGAAAGCTTGGCGCTCATGGCGCCCGCGTCACACTGCGGGCGTCGGGAATTAACCAATCAGCGTGGTTTTTGAAACGGAAACAGATAGTTCGGAGAGAAAAGCGCGTTTTCTTTTGTTTTTCTTTAATTTTTCTCAGCTCTCCTGCATTTACTCTTCTCTTCGCAGCCGCGTGAAACTTCAGACGACCGATGCAAAGTGAGAGATCAAAAAAAAAAGAAAAATTAACCCCGTGGTGTCGCATCTGCAATGCTTCTCGTTAGCGAGTATTGTCGGCCATTGGCTGACCACATTTACTAATGATGTGTCGATACCTGGGTTGATTGAAATTAGCTCTTACGAAGGAATCTACAGTAAGTTGTCTTCCTGAATACGGAACCAGAGACCGAATTTACAATGCTTTTCTTCCGTGAGAAATGAATGTCATAGGTCAGCTGGTTTCGATAATGATATGTAAGAGTCACGATTAGCTGAAATGTTCTCTTACGAACACTTCCGGCGTAAGTGTGCGTGCGTGTGTGTGTGTGCGTGCGTGTGTCTGTGTGTGCGTGTGTCTGTGTGTGCGCGTGTGTGTGTGCGCGTGTGTGTGTCTGTGTGCGTGTGCGTATGTGCGTGTGTTTGTGGCTGGCATCCGCATTAGCTAGAATTTCGTTTTCCTGAGAACCATTCTATGGGAAGGCATTTTTATTAGTTCGGTCGCACCAACCTCCAGGACTTACCCTAGGAACGCGGCACGGATGGGAAGGATGCATCTTTACTACCTTTCCTAACTATGTATCAAGAAATCATCCTTCAACGATGAACAACGCCATGTCAGTTTGGAGTAATAAATGAAATTATCAGTCGCATTCCTTCAGACACGTTATTCGTTGTTAACAACAACTTAACTGATGTTCAAATCATGCTACAAGATACTAACTTCCCGAGAATGATAGTTATCAACTCAGTTTATTTAAGCGGCCTGGAAGGACGCATTTTACGCGTGTGAGCGTCGCAGCGTCCCTGCACGGCCTAACCGCGTGGAAATGTAAGAACAGGGAAAAAAAACTTCCCACTGAAAATCAAGCCTCATTTCGCCGCGCCATGAATGTCTTTTTTTCCTTAAAGGTAACACAGGCGCATGCCTACAACTTTTACAAAACTGTCATCATTATTTTCTGGTCTCCCTAACGGGAGACCAGAAAACAGCGGTGCAGATTAGACAGAAAACAGTGGGGTGATTCCACGAGAGATCGAACATGCCTGTCCGGTCGCAATTTTTGTTTTGCCTGGGTTTTTAATATGTTATGTGGGCACATTCAAAGTGCACGGAACCGAAAATTTTATTTCCAAGAAACGCTCCCAGCGCACCAAAAAAATATTTGAAGGTGGCGGCTCGGGCCTCTTGCTTTTGCTCACTGTAATGTTTTCGGATTTCACGGCCGAATTTAGCGCGAACTATAAATGATGTGTCCAAAATTTTTTTTGCTGGTTTTAATACGCATTACTGTGAATTACATCCATGCTTTTTTTTATGCTGTCCTCAAAAAGAAGAAAAATGTGAAAAAATGGCAAACACGGCCGAAATCAAGAAAGGGTCCTAAGTTTGAGGCGCCTTGGCGCCTTTGCTATTACAAACAGAAATTTGAAAACAATGTCAAATATAGAAAAAAGCCTTTGCAACATTTTTACGGAAGATCATTTTCCTACAAGCAGCGCAAAAAAAGAAAAAAATAGTTAAAGAAGCGAGTTTTTTTCAAAAAAGTACATTTTCAAAAAATAAAATAAAAAGAACTCCGGTCTCAATCTTGACGACAATTTTTTATCGAAGAGCGCTTATGTCAGTGAACACACGGTTTTAATATCATATGTCCTCATTTGCTTTGTTTACGAGATATAACGGCCAAAATGACCCTTGCAGTGTGTGCTCACTTCAGTGCGACTGATGGTTGTTATCAGCTTGCATTGTGCGTAAATCTCAGTTTTAATTATTCTACTGCAGCAAAATCTTCCTCTGGTGGCTTTTCGTCAAGAAAAATGTGTTCTCAGATTTTATTTGCTTCTAGCGTGTGCGAAAGTGGGCTGCTGCCGCCTTCTAAAGGGTGATTCCACGAGAGATCGAACATGCCTGTCCGGTCGATATTTTTGTTTTGCCTGGGTTTTTTATATGTTATCTGGGCACATTCAAAGTGCACGGAACTGGAAATTTTATTTCCAAGAAACACTCCCAGCGTGCCAAAAAAATATTTGAAGGTGGCGGCGTGGACCTCCTGTTTTTGTTCACTGCAATGTTTTCGGATTTCACGGCCGAATTAACGCGAACTATAAATAATGTGTCGAAAATTTTTTTGTTGGTTTTAATACGCATTACTGTGTCCATGCTTTTTTATGCCGTCCTCAAAAGGAAAAAAAATGTGAAAAAAAGCGGCAAACCCGGTCCAAATCAACAAAGTTTGCTAAGTTTGATGCCCCTTGGCGCCTTTCCTATTTCACACAGAAACTTCAAAAAAGTGTCAAGTATTTGAAGGAGCCTTTGCAACATTTATGCGGAAGATCGTTTTCCGAAAGGCAGCACAAAATAAGAAGAAAATAGTTAAAGAAGCGAGTTTTTTTCAAAAAAGTACATTTTCAAAAAATAAAAAAAAAACTCAGGCCTTAATTTTGACGACATTTTTTATCGAAGAGTGATATGTCAGTGAAAACACCATGTTAATATGTATCTCCTCATTTTCCTTGTTCATGAGATTTAACGGGCCAAAATTACTCTTGCTGTGTGCGCTCACTTCAGTGCGATTGATAGTTGTCATCAGCTTGCATCGCACGTAAATCTAGTTTTAATTATTTTCCTGCAGTAAAACTTTGCTCTGGTGTCTTGTCGTCAAGAAAAATGTATTCTCAAACTTTAATTGCGTCTAGCGTGTGCGGGGGTGGGCTGCTGCCGCTCTCTAAAGGCCTAACGCGTACGCAGTTTGCAGCTTATAACGCCAACTTACCCCGCCTGTATTCGCTAATCAGAAGAACGCGAGACACCGCGAACACATGGTTTAGGTCACTTTGTCAAAACTCTCCTTGCACACAGAATAAAGCATCTCTATGCAGTGAAGGCCAACTTAATCTGTAACTAAATGCCACAATCAGCAGGCGCGCTGTATTGCAGTTGTTTTCTCACTGCCTGCTTGCTTCCCTTCCATTACGTGCATTGTACGCTCTAACCATCTTCCCCATTCGATGCACACTGTGCCTAAACAACATTTGTAAAAAGTTAGCTCAATCATTTCCGGGGCCGTTTATTTCACTTCCCGCTATCACGTTTTCGGCGTCGCAGATAACGTCTTCCTGTATCATCTTGACCTTTACCTCAGCGTTTCAACAGCCAGAAACCGTGCGGTGCGGCATGATTAAGCCATGAGTGGCCGAAGCTGCCCAATTGATGATGTTTTGTTGCTACTTTACTTAAGTGCTTTCCCACGTCGAGGACAGCAGAGGTCATTGGTGGCGCCAGACGGACATTACCCTTAGTTTTGACAATGAGTGTGCCCTACAAATTAATTATTACAGCCCAAAGCGCTTAGACACCCTTAGTCATAAAATGTTAAACCGTGAGCAGTTCTGGAAAGGCATTCATAACAGCTGCGCAGATGTGAGATAATTTGTGCCGCGCCGTTCACTATAAACGCTTCGACTTGCTCTAGGTCTAGCTGTTCACTACACGCGATGCCCGCGGCCCATGGCTAGGTCCTATTATTCTGGGCCGATTATTTACGCGTTCACAAAAAGAGGATTGCTGAGGAAAATTTTCGTTGCGCAAATTTTCTTTCTTTGCTGTTTTTGTTGTTGCCTACCTCCAGAAGCTACTGTCATAGGCTGAGGATCTTCGCGACACCTGCGAAGTCTGCTTGCATTGCTTTACGCTCCTCAAGGAAAACCTGTCTACATCTAACCGCGATGAGGTAGACCAGGCATTTCTTCAGGAAGAAGCGATTGATATCTTGAACAGGCGCGCCCATCTTTCCTCTGATGATTGTAGGCGAGGTCGTAGGCTGCAAGCTGTTTACACGTTAGCCATTTAGAGGGCGGCAGCAGCCCACTTTTGCACACGCTAGACACAAATAAAATCTGAGAACACATTTTTCTTGACAAAAAGCCACCACAGCAAGGTTTTGCTGCAGCAGAATAATTAAAACTGAGATTTACGCGCAATGCAAGCTAATAACAACCATCAGTCGCACTGAAGTGAGCACACACAGCAAGGGTCATTTTGGCCAGATATATCTCGTAAACGAAGCAAATGAGGACATATGATATTAAAACCGTGTGTTCACTGACATAAGCGCTCTTCGATAAAAAATTCTCATCAAAATTGAGACCGGAGTTTTTTTTTATTTTATTTTTTCAAAATGTACTTTTTTGAAAAAACTCGCTCATTTAACTATTTTTTTCTTTTTTTGCGCTGCCTGTAGGAAAATTATTTTCCGTATAAATGTTGCAAATGCTCTTTTCTATGTTTGACATTGTTTTCAAGTTTCTGTTTGTAACAGCAAAGGTGCCAAGGCGCCTCAAACTTAGGACCCTTTTTTGATTTCGGCCGTGTTTGCCATTTTTTCACATTTTCTTCTTTTTGAGGACAGCATAAAAAAAGCATGGATGTAATTCACAGTAATGCGTATTAAAACCAGCAAAAAAAATTTTTCGACACATCATTTATAGTTCGCGCTAAATTCGGCCGTGAAATCCGAAAACATTGCAGTGAGCAAAAACAAGAGGCCCGCGCCGCCACCTTCAAATAATTTTTTGGTGCACTGGGAGCGTTTCTTGGAAATAAAATTTTCGGTTCCGTGCACTTTGAATGTGCCCACATAACATATAAAAAACCCAGGCAAAACAAAAATTGCGACCGGACAGGCATGTTCGATCTCTCGTGGAATCACCCAGTGGTAGACGATATTCAGTAATAGACAATTTCGCGATATCGGGTCCTGCGGACTTTTTTCGGTTTTCCCGACCGTTTTCGCTAATGATGTCACAGTGTCAGTATCGGCTGAAAATTTTGTCTCGCAAACAGGACTTTGAGCCCTGTATTAAACGGAGCAACGAATGCAATCTACTTGACTGAGACCAGTGCAACGTTTCCAGTGCCGCCTTTTATTAACTTTACAAAGACTATTCTGGCAAAAGGAGAGCATAAATTATCCAGAGAGGTTGCATCCGCGAAACAGTGCAAGCAAAAAAGAAGTGAAAAAAAAAAGACGAGCAGCAAAGTTTACTGTCCTAAGTGACCAATCGGCGTTTAGTGCTGCCGTTGCAGTTCGAGTGATGAACAGCCAAACGGATAAAAAGCGAGGATATTAACGGGGCAGTGGCTCTGGGCGCCAATTCCCTTCGGGTTCCAGAACTAAGCGTCCTGACAGCCAAGACGGATTGAAGTGGCCGCCGCTTTCTCTTTCTCTCTCATACGAAGGGAAAGAGGAAAGAGGCAGCGAATACAGTGGGTGAGTCAGTAAAGGAGATCCTAGACAGGAGACGTGCCAAGCAAAAAAGAACAAAGGGCTTTTCGGCCGAGACAAGATTCTGCACAAGTTTACTGCCTATAGTTCAAGAAAGTAAGAAAGATGGCTCAGCTAAATCAACTTCCCTTATACTAATGGACTTCCGCGTTCTTTTCAGGGTCCCCGATGCTCTGGAAAATTAGTAAAAAAGACTCCGATGCAACAAAGGATATCGGGCGTTACGTTAGGGAGACCAGAAAACAGCGGTGCAGATTAGACAGAAAACAGTAGTAGACAATATTCAGTTATAGACAATTTCGCGATATCGGGTCCTGCGGACTTTTTTCGGTTTTCCCGACCGTTTTCGCTAATGATGTCACAGCGTCAGTATCGGCTGAAAATTTTGTCTCGCAAACAATACTATAGTGAGAGTCTTCTAGGACTTTGAGCCCTGTATTAAACGGAGCAACGAATGCAATCTACTTGACTGAGACCAGTGCAACGTTTCCAGTGCCGCCTTTTATTAACTTTACAAATAGCGCAAACATTAAGCCACGTCCAAATTGAACCCGTATTAAAAAAAATACCCGTTATGCTATACGGCTTATTGAAAACATGCACGAATTTGACTTTCACTAAATAATTTTCACTAATCAACTGTCTACTGACTTAACATACTCCGGTACTATTTGTAAGACAACATCTTAGCCAATTTCCAAGCAGAACATATATCAGTGAAAGCGATCAACCAGTCACGAAGTTCACTTACGAACGAAATATTTGCGATTAAGGGCATTGATTTCTTCATGTTTTTCTGCTGACCCGAATGTCGCGTTATCGAATCCCGGCCGCGGCGGATGCATTTTAGATGGAGGCGAATATGTTTGAGGACCGTGTACTTAGATTTAGGAGCACGTTAAATAACCCCAGGTGGTCGAAATTTCCGGAGCCCTTCACTAAGGCGTCTCTCATAATCATATCGTGGTTTTGGGACGTTAAACCTCACATATAATATATATCTTCATGTTTTTGCTTCCATACCAGAGTAATGTTCCACGCTCGCCTCGCCTTCCGAGAAATCATCGACCGGCGTGCAGGTCAGTTTTTACCTCCTGGCTTTTCCCGACGTCCCTTCCCACGCCACTGGCGGCGCACGCAATCTGATTTGCCTGCCGCAATCACGCTAAACCCCCACAAGCGGTAACGCGATTTCGCGCTCGCTCGAGCGACGCATCGCGCTATACTAATGACATGATGCTCGGCCGGTAGAGCGGAGTCGTTGAATTCGCAAGCCCGTTACGTATGCTATACCCGAGGTACGTTTCTCTATACATTGCAGAGAAGCAACATGAGAATCCGCGAGAAAGTCTTGCTTTCTGTTGCGTCTAGCTGCACCGCGGGAATTGGGAAAGCAGATATTTGTTATTGTAGTGCCCAACCGGGGCTGAATTCACAAACATTTCAGAACGTAGGGTGATGTTTACAATTGACCGCCCGCCTTCGCTAATACTTAGAGTTTCCTTTAGAACAATCCTACCATACGTCTCATTTGTGAATGCGGGCCCTGGGCCCGTATTCACAATAACTCTCACGCTAAATATTTTTGTAAGAGAATATTTCAGCCATTGAGGATGCGGGGCGTACCATTAGTGAAGCCTGCTGACCAATAGGGAAAGGCACTTACGAAAGAGAAGTTTTGTGAATTCGGCCCCAGGCTTCTTAAAACTAAGCTTTTCTTGCCTGCCTATACATGGTTTTTGATTTCGTCATCACTGTCCTTGTACTTCATCTTCGTCTTGATCATCATCATCATCGTTATATTCTGTTCTTCTTCTAGGACACAGAAAAGGGAAGGAACAGACGTACAAGCCGGTGACCGTCTAATCTAAGACGGTTACTCCGCTGACAAACCCTGGCACAAGTTAGGCTACGTGTCCTCGCAAACATTTCATTGCACACAGTTTGTGACGCGCATTGATTCTGAAAGCAGTGCAGCAAAAGGCAATGCTCTTCGGAGCTCTTTCTTTGGTGCTTTTTGGCGTCAGTGTATCAACGTGCTAATCTGTCAAGTGGTCCCTCACTTATCTAAGGTGCGGAGAGTGGTGCGTGCGTGCGTGCGTGCGTGCGTGCGTGCGTGTGCGTGTGCGTGTGCGTGTGTGTGTGTGTGGTGTGTGTGTGTGTGTGTGTGTGTGTGTGTGTGTGTGTGTGTGTGTGTGTGTAAAAGAGGTGTTCAAGAGGTTTCTACGTGGACAGATAAGTCACTAATGGTGTTCGTGTGTAGGCCAGTGTGACTCTAGCCCCCTACAGATCGCATTTACCTTTGTCTACATCCGACGGCGCAATGAACTAAGTCATTGCGATGTGTGCAGACGCGCCAAACGCCAAGCCTCATGTTTCCAACTTCTTTCATTTCTGATTTTTGACGTAACAGCGCTAGCTTCATTCGACCAACAGCGTCGCGGTATTGCAGAACGTGGCGCAAGATTTTGAACGATCTACCGAGTAGGTGGGACCAGCAAAACTCCTTTTTCTAGGTCAAGAGTTTCTTCGGTAACGTTCAAGACGTCTTTGCTTCCTATGAGAGTTGAGTTATGGTGTCGAAAGATACGGGATGCGATCAAAATTAAATCGATCCCTAAAGTATAATGACAGAGCACAAATGCTGGCAGACAAACTCACACTTTGTCCGGTCTACGTCGTCAGTGTTGTGGTTTTGCTTATATTTGCCGTTCCACCACACCCCGCACGCTCAAGTTGAATCCTTTATTGAGTGTCAACTTTCAATGTTCAGATCTTGTTCACGTCCTAATGTGTAGTCGCGCTGATAGGGTGTGCAGAAATTAGCGAGCAGGAGCTTTTAAGAGGTTGTTCGTGTTTCATTTCGCAATTACAGCTTTTGCTGTAAGGAAAGCAATGTCACGAAGTGGTGGATTTCCGGACTATAGGCGTCTTGCCCGCTCTGAATTCCCACTACCTACGCTGCTACACTGGTGACTAACAATGGAAAACTTAGAAGAGAACTGAGAAAGTGAACTACAATCTCCCTCCGTGCAGAGGGAGATTGTAGAGGCCTTCGTTATCCAGCGGGAGGGGCTGACTTGCATCAGTCACCCTTCTGTCAGTTTGCAAGAGGGGGAGATAGCCTTTCTAGAACATCACTTGACGTAGGCGTGCTGAGCGCAAGGTTTTAGTGTTTTGTCGACTCGCTGGGTTTGATATGACTGCTTGATGGTATAAATATGTCTTTCCCGAATAAAAATATTTCAGTTGCTAGTAGCGCGTCGTCCCGTGCCCTTCTTTCTCTTTGTGTGCCGTAGTATCGCGCCCCTCTGTTTATCATGAACCCACACCGACTCGCCCAACTTTTTACTTTACTGAACGGTGTAAGAATTGAGCAAAAGGAAATGACATAATACCGACTATACTATACTACACTAAAGGAAACGAACCAACAGGGAGAGCTCGTCGGCGCAGAAGTGTGACTTGCCGAAAGTAAATGCGTAGTGAGAAAAAATATTAAGTATTGAAGCAGGCTGTCCCACCCATCGACGTCGAGCGAGGAATCCCCCCGGGGGGCAGAGACTCGCGTTCGCTGGAAGTGCTACGATATCAGGCGCGTCCATACGCCGTATATTTGAACTAGGGGACGACGTAGGAGTGGGCTGGAGAGAAGTGGGAGATAAGGAAGGAGAGAAGCGAAGAGGAAGCGGAGGGGTGCGAGAGCCGCACTTGCTTTTTCACCGCTCGCACAATGCGAGCCCTCAAGTTCGGCAACAGACCGACATCGAAGAGAACGACGACGACAAATCACAAGCGGTGGACTTATCGTCGAGGCTACGTATAAATATGGATTCGAGCTCCGCGCACGGTCCCATATACAAACTCGTTGACGACGGTTCTAGAGAGTGAGTGAGGCTATTCTCCCTGCGGTACAACAAGTGTATCGAAGTAGCGCTGTCTCGACGCTAGCGGGCTCTTCGACAAAAACAGGCACGACCACTCTACTCTGTCGGCCTTTTTCAGAGCGGTCTGAGCCTCATGACAATGCCGAACACTGCATGGGTACTTCAACCCACCACTCACGGTCTCGAAGTATGCCTTCTAGCACAAACCAACGCCAATACCAATCACCATACGCAGTGACCTCCGTTCGCACACGTTTCTATCGTTGACAGTATACGACACGGACTGAGTGGGAACATCTTCCGGGCCGGGGAATCGTATCGGTGTCGGCAGAAAAGCGGAGTGCTCTTATGTTGGGCGCTGGTGCCGTTCTGCTGTAGTCCGTATACTTTTGCTCACGGTTTACGTTGATGTGTGCATTTGTATGTGTGCGTGTATATATACGCATGCAAAACTGAAAAACATAGAGCGGGGGGAGGCGGTGTTTGAACCTCCCCCTCTTTCCATCCTCCTTGCTAGGCCAAAAAAGTCCATGGAAATTAATGCCGGTTGTTTTCAGAAAGGCGGACATGGGGAATAACTGCAACCACCGAGCCATTATATGGCTGGTTAACCGCAACTACGCAAGGCAACGCCCTCGTCTGCACAAACTCCATTGTCTGGACTCTCGGCAACAAACCCTAGCAAGGCACAGGTTTCTTGAAACTGGGACCGGCACTAAGCCTAAACGAAACACTTTACCCAATTATGCGTCACGTTTTAGAATGTCTCATGGACATCCTGAACATCAGATAGAAAATTGGGAGTAGCGATAGTAAAGGAAGGTATGAGTGAATGCGGTGGTTGTAGTTTCTTGTCGAGTGCTCCTTGTATTCCTATACGTTTTCCCTATTAATAAACACTAACAGACAATAATGCCAAGGAAAGTATAGGGGATGTTATTAGTAGTAAATGTAAGGTAAATGTGAAAAAGAAAAGTGCACGAAAAGAAAACTTGCCGCGGGCAGGGACCGAACCTGCGACCTTCGAATAACGCGTCCGATGCTCTACCAAGGAGGTTAAAAAACAATTTTTTTTAAACCTCCTTGTGCTCAAGCTTGTGCTCTACCAACTGAGCTATCGCGGCGGCCATCCCCCCGTCCACTTTATGGGGTATATATATGTACATTGAAACGTGGGAGTGTCAGTCAGCGCCGCCAGTAGCCATGACGACGAGTGTGGAACACTCTTTTTTCTGCCTGTTGGCTTCACGTAGCACGTGAACTTATTACGAGCTGGCAGCTGACCAATAATCCCTCGCATACTACCTGAAAGCATCCCTGCCCGCGGCAAGTTATCTTTTCGTGCACTTTTATTTCTTCACATTTACCTTACATTTACTGCTAATAACATCCCCTATACTTTCCTTGGCATTATTGTCTGTTAGTGCTCATTAATATTGTGTATGACAAAGAAAAACGAGCCCTTAAAATTAACACTTCTTTCCTTCATTCATAGCGAGGGTCTCGTTCTGGCAGACTTGATGCTTTCAGGTAGTAAGACGAGGGATTATTGGTCAGCTGCCAGCTCGTAATAAGTTCACGGGCTACGTGACGCCAACAGGCAGAAAAAAGAGTGTTGCACACTCGCCGTCATGGTTACTGGCGGCGCTGACTGACACTCCCACGTTTATATGTACATATATATACCCCATAAAGTGGACGGGGGGATGGCCGTCGCGGTAGCTCAGTTGGTAGCGCATCGGACGCGTTATTCAAAGGTCGCTGGTTCGGTCCCTGCCCGCGGCAAGTTATCTTTTTGTGCACTTTTTTTTCTTCACATTTACCTTACATTTACTACTAATAACATCCCCTATACTTTCCTTGGCATTATTGTCTGTTAGTGCTCAATAATATTGTGTATAACAAATAAAAACGAGCCCTTATGTTTCCACTTCTTTCCTACGTTTTCCATGTGTTCTGCTGCACCACCTGTTCTTAGACTACTGCATCCGCCTCGCCGTTACTTGTAGTCAGCTTTCAGCTGGTAGTCACTATGTATGTATGTATGTATGTATGTATGTATGTATGTATGTATGTATGTATGTATGTATGTATGTATGTATGTATGTATGTATGTATGTATGTATGTATGTATGTATGTATGTATGTATGTATGTATGTATGTATGTATGTATGTATGTATGTATGCGCGTACGAGTGCACCTTTCTGCATCCCTCCCTTCTCTCCTTTTCACGAAGAAAAGCCTCCTTTTTCTTACTCGTTTCCAATGGTCCTTTTACCGAATATTGAATTCGTACGACACGGGTCTTACAGAGCGCACACGCACCCACAGACACCCGCAACATACAAGCCTGTGCACGCCAAAGCAAATACAAACACTAACACAAACACATGAGCGCAGCCACACGCATGCACCACGCTTGGCTCACAAGGGTAATGTATAGAACAACAAAGGAGAGGTTCTCGGAGACAGAGAGAGAAGTAGTGCGCGGAGATTAACCGGGACGCAGTTTCGGTTAGGTTAGGTTACCGTGCACTCAGGAAGTAACGGAGCAGAAACACAAACAATGCACGGTCAGCAGATAGTGCGCAAGCGTTGTCAAACTATCGTCGTGTAGCGCAGTAGAGAACAAAATTTTCTTTCAGAGATAGCAGCATAAAGGATGTGAAGGAAGACTTAAAAACTCTACATCCATAGATATTTATTTGATGTGGCCCTAAGGGCTTAAAAATATGTGCAGACATGACCTGAAGTCTGACCCGAACCCTGACGGAGGGTTTTCAGGATAACTTGCGGTAGAGATGCCGGTAGTAGTTTGGCTCCATTGGCAGTTCTCTGCATGTGATTGTGTGGATTACAGCATGTAGCCCAAAAAGTCGTCTTCCTTTGAAATGCATAGGCATTTCTATACCACGGCCGCTCGATAAGGAAAAAATTACACCATCTCCCACTAAAGGGAACCATGTGGAGATGCGAAGCAGCGCATGGGTCGACTTAACAGTTCCGTTAATCACGGGCACCTTGTCCGATGTTAACGCGTCCTTGCAAGTGGAGCACACCATGAATTCACTGTAGTTGCTGTTGCTGTTACTCGTCCGCTCTCTTGTTGGAGCAAGCCACGCGGATTCATCGCGCGTCTGCAGAATCTCGTTCCCCGACGCCATCACGTGATTGCTGAGAGAGTGTAAGCGGGAGAGGCAAACAGCGTCTTACCCAGCCCCTTACACAGGCCCGAACGCGCTAGCGCGTGCCAGCGCGTTCTGACTAGGATACAACGCATTGGTTCATCGCGCGTCTGCAGAATCTCGTTCCCCGACGCCATCACATGACTGCTGAGAGAGTGTAAGGGGGAGAGGCCACAGCGTCTTACCCAGCCCCTTACACAGGCCCGAACGCGCTCGCACGTGCCAGCACACATGGTTTTGTCTGCGTTACGCCAAGCTAGGACAGCATACGGCAGCCCGGGCCCCTAAAGTGATCTGCACGTATCATCATCAAGGTGGTCGAAGAACAAGAGGAAGTAGACTTCTCCATGGCGCGAGCGCGCGCTCAGATGGCTATGCTAGGTGGTAGAAAGCGGACGATCGTCAATGGAACTACGGACACAGCCCCGAGCAAAAGCTGCTTCGCATCTAAAAAAAATTGGTGAAACGCAGGTGTAGCCTTCCGCAAGCACGGCCTTCGGAAGCCCTGACAAAGAACTTTCCGTTCGGATACTGAACAGTAGCCGAGTTCGCCGGCGTTGCACAGCCCTTTCCCGTCTGCAGAATAGCGCAAATAAACAAATCAGCTCGTAAAACACGGCAGCGAACGCTCATCGACACGCTTACCGATACGGAACCGAAGCAGACATCCACCTATTACACTCTCACTCTCGCTTTTTGATTATACGCTTATTGTACTTCCGCATATACGCATGCGTCGAGCCATGCAACGTAAACAATGCCATAGAAAAGAAAAGGAAGGAGATAAAAGCTGTCGCGTCGCCAAATGGAAGCGATTGTGTAAAGGAAGTCATTACGGCAGGGTACACAGGGTCAGCGACATTAAGGCAGGCCGCAGATAGTCTTTTTGCGACTCCGCTGTGTTGGGTTAGCACGCCTCTGGTGGAGGCACGAAATAGTGTATCATGGGGTATACGGTGTCACAGCGGCACATCGAGGCGCCAAATTACTGCTGTGTAGCTGAGGTGGCCGCTATGTAGCTGCCGATGCCGCAGCAGAGACGAAGGTAGGCACGAAAGACGAAGGCAGTAATCGTCCATTTGTGACGTCAGCGCCAATGGTGGCCGATCCTGTCGCGACACACTATAGCCTGGAGTTTCCTACTCTCCTTACTCTCTACTCACTCTTCTTTATTTATCTGCCTCGACGCGGTAATTGTGTATTCACTTCTTCGCAATACATCGTGGATGGTCTCCTTTGGCATCGTTGCATACGAAACCACCTGGAATCGATAGCTAACGCTGGAAAGCCTTATGCAATATAAAGCGAGGATGTTCGGATCATATTTAAACAAATTTGATAGCGATGCATATAAACAAAATTGGATTGCTGAGAAACGGTAGAAGCAGAGTACAGCGTTAGATGTGATAGTGCGAAGCGTTGATGTAAGCCTTTGCATAGCACACAGTTCATTAATCAACTTGCAAAAAAGATAAAATGGTCTCGAAGGATTTTAAATTAAATAATTTCAAAAGATTACATAACAACACTAAACATATGGACGTAGGTGTAAGCGGTACTGCAAAGCTGGAAGAACAATACAAAGTGTAATAAAAAGTCTTTTTCTATAACTTCAATGGTAAATTTCAAACATATTGCTTAAAAAAATACGGGAGATTGCGGCTTTGTAAAAATGTTTCGTATAGCTTATAATAATAATATTATTATAATTTTATCTTATGTCTGAGCAAATTTTCTAACGAGAATCTTTCAATAGAACGTACGCCATCCTCGATTAGAGCACATTGTTTGAAATCGCACGATATGTACAGGTGCAAAACTGCAAGTTCACCTGGGACAGTTTGGAAGATGTCTTTCCGGCAGGGACGCTTCACCGCATCTCTTGATTCGAATCACGAGAACTTCCTGTCGCGTCTTCGGTTACCTGGAATCATTAGAGTTCCTGGTAATCGCGAAGCGCCGTCTCCAGTGACGAGATCAGGGAACGTGAAAAAAAAAAAGACATGAAAATAGTTTACCGTTGAAAGGGACCGATCGCTGCCGCGAATACGGAGAATACGTGCCGAGTTTTCAGTATTTCTATAACCTACAAAGGACCGAAGAAGCGAGATCTACACTTATGGAACGGTCCGTTAGCGCCAACTATAATGATAATTAAAGAAGGCGTGATAACAACGCGCAGTTATCAACGCAATTTCGACGACGCAGGCTCGGGCGCGGCACCGAAGTTGCACGCAGGGGTCATTATCAGTTTCGGTAATGACTCTTTCGGGCGGATGAAATGATGCTTGACGAAACGCGCGGCAGCCGACGAAAGAGATCTGCGCCGCTGCAGTGCACCTAGAGAAGTTTCGTAATCAGTTCCCAACTACAGAGCAGCTCTTCTGCGATATAACGATTTTGAGTGTTATTACTTACGTATTGACAGTAACTTGCAAGATACTACAAATGAGTTCTGCGGAATCCCGCAAGGTGTCGGAAGGCTTAAGAAAGGGATAAACATAGAGAAAGAACAATAACTGACAACCACCCGCTGTAGCACGAAGCCACAAGAAAATCTCCATACTGATTTCTCACAAAGGAATGCTTCTAGGTGAGGAAAATTTCGTCCTGGCCCGGCGATCGAAACCGGTACTAACACCTTTCCGGGGCGGCTGCTCTTCCAGTTGAGCAAACTAGGATGCTAGCAATTGGCAGCGCGAGGGTGCATTAATCAACATCTTAACGCACATGGACAGTATTGCAAGTTATTATGCATCCGGGTTCGATCCCCTGAGCAGAACGAATTTTTCTTCACCTGGAAGCTTTCCTTCCTGAAAAATCGATATGAATTTCCTTGTGGCTTCCTGCTACAAACAGGTGCTTCTCAGTTATCGCTTTCCTCACTGAATGTAACTTATTCTGACGTTGAACTCACACGTGTTACCCCCGGGAAGCTGGGTACCAAGAAAGGCCGTTATGACCAGCACGTCATCGCATCATTTTCATTTTCATTTTTGCATCCATTGCAAAGCTCATTTTTCTTCAGACGTAAGGAAAGACGGCGAGGAGGGGGGCCCCCTTTTAGAACACCCTGAGCATGCCTGTGGCTGAACTTGAGAAGTTTTTCATCTATAAGTACGTAAGTAAGTACGTGCCACCGGCATTTATTCACGTTACGCCTAACATCGCAGTTTGCTTCATCGGTTCTTACGAAGAGTTGTGGATTGGAGAACGTTTTCCCGAATGCGGTCTTCGATTCTTTAAATAACGCGTTCCAGGAAAGGCGGTTTACGAAGGCGGCTTCGAACTACGACGAATTCGTCGGAGCTCGGAACCTTGAGAGCGATATCTGTACGTGTCACGCGGCATGTCAGATTATTGCGAGGGCCGCACGATCGCTGCCAAATCGCATGTCGAACCGCGTCGGAAAAGGTGGTCAGACTTTCACGAAAAAAAAAGTCCTTTCGCAACACTATGTGTAACTCGCGCTTCCGTTTTGATTTCGCATTGAAATAACGCTATTTATTTCGACATCGTTTCATGGTTGCATAACTGAATTGACCAAGAGCGTGTTTCGTGAAAGAGACGAGTGAAATTGGTTCCAGTGAAAAACATTTCCTCCGAGATTTGAGTCACTGGTACAAGGTGTTTCACGTTACAAAAAGAACCAAGGATTTTAAAAAAAGCGTTAACCGCAACTGAGTGAAACCAACTATACAAGGCTTGCCTTCATCTATCGCTTGTTAAGGTATTTTTTATATTGCGTTTAATTAGTTAATTAGCAAAGATCAATTCTGCAAAACACTTAATATTCACATTAGGCTCAAGTCTGTTTCGTTACGCTGCAGAGGGCATTCCAAAACGACCGCTCTAATTCTTTGTCGCTACGTAGTACATGGTGCACGGTGATTTTTTCCGGCGAAGAGAACGCCCGCTAAATATGAAATAAAAGCACGTGATTGCGCTGGTGCACTACCGTATTTCAGCGCTCTCAACCGTGCTTCGCGAAAGTCAACCTATCGCTTATCAGGGACGACTGCGCTTCCTTGCGATGTGCCGCCGTCAAAAATATGCTGGCGCTCTGTGAAGCCGATGCCTATACAGCCGCGGCCGCTCATTTCGTAGCGTACATTTCGCCAAGCAGGTTTCATCTCTTCAAATCTCCATCTTCTCCTGGCTTTCTGCCTGGTTTTAATATTGGACAACGTAATAAAAAAGATGTAGTATTGGGCATAAACCAATCACCTGTTACACTCTGTAGCATTCCTTCATTCATCGCTAAAACCTAATTAGCGCAAATTAGAGTGCAGTATGGGAAAGAAAAAATTTATTTCAAAAGTTTAGAAATAACTTGGCGTGTGCTTAAAACTATGCCGACCGGGCCCACGCAGTTTCGTGTATCAACGCTAAGAAAACACGGCGGCGCTAAAACCTTCAACGGCTGCCTCAGTGCGTGTACTCTATATTTTTTTGCTGTTGCAACAAGAAGCCTGTTTCTTGAGCTTCGCATCTAGCCGTATCATGAAAAGCAATGCCCGTGCATATAAAAGTAGGAAGGGAGCGATGTCGTTTACTTTCAGCTTTCTTGGAGCGAGCTCTAGGATAAAGCACTCTTAATGGGATACGTGAGCAAACACAGGCACGCGACGTCAGGATTTTTGTTTCTAAGACGCCGTGTTCGACCGTGTCAATGCTAATAAGCTCATCCGGCGCATCGACTCAGGGTCACTCAACGTTCATAAAGAAGGTCCGCTGGCTGTGTACACCCGGTCATCGATATTGCTCTTCAATGGAGGCAGAGTGAAAGGGCGCCATTTTACTTATATTGACGTGCGCGTTAATTAACTCCGTGTGTAAAAAAATTATTCCAGAATCCTTCGTTATGTCACGTACCAAAGTCCACCCCAAGTAATGATTTTACACCCAGGTTTCTGGTTGCGGCTCGTCGGCCGATATACTCTTCTGGATGGCGATTATGAAGGAAACGTTTCGGAACTTCCTCCGACTATTTGTAGAGCATCGCCAGATCGACCGACCGACCGACCGACTAGTCGATCGATCGATCGATCAGTCGGTCGGTCGGAAAATTGTTTTGTTCGAGTGCTGTACATAATGATATCTTCTTTTCGTCTATTTGGTGATGTGCTGTGAAAAAAATATCTGGCTCTAATTATTGTATAACCGTGTATCTATACGTTTAAGTTTTCATTTATTGTGTTTGCACTTATTCGGATTATTCGGATGCACTTATTCGAACTTTATTATGCCGTATAGAACGAGTCCATTTGTAATTGTGACATTTATGTACATGTACATATGTGTATATGCCTCTATGTGTTATTTATTTATTTATTTTTCTGCAGTTCTCCGCTGTTGTATGTTGTACTCGTGGTGCCAGGATCCCAGTCAGGCGTGCGCCTTTTGCTTCGGCACCATGACAATTCATGTCTCTTGTATTTTCAAAACTGTAAATAAACTTCAAACTTCAAACTTCATTAGCCCATACATTGGCATGACTGAGAGAGAGTGAATAGACGACGTACGTAGCCTCATCACTTCTCCTACTCCCGTACATAATTTCAACATTAAAAAGAAGCACACACACTACGCTGAAATTATTCCCTTTTAGAAACACGTACAAACAAAACTGACACTAACAGTGCAACAGTTGCTACACCAACAGGCAAAGCACAAAACCTCGTCTTCATTTTAGACAGCGTACCGTGATGCAATCGCAATGGCTAAAGGCAGCGAAGATATTTGACATGTACCGCTACGTGCAGAAGTTCGTTCGCTCCTGCATCGATTGTCAAACTTCACACATAAAAGTGAACCAGTCGGTACGCTCGCCCTGTTGCGATAGTTTTCTCAAGCTTCGCCCACTCCAGAGTTCGCCTCGCTTACTCGTGAATACTTCAGCAATGTGTTCTATTGCTTCCGGTGAACCTTCTACGGTTCGGATTCCTTAGGGACGCGACTATGACAAGTTGCCGTGATGCATGGACATACCACAAAAACCAGCGAGGAACGCGAGCAGTGCAAAAAGAACGATGCGAGTCGGGAAGGAAGACGCCACTCGGACTGCTTGCGATGGCCACCTCCGCCCATGAAAGAAATTCATCGCGCATATTTCAACGACGAAGCGAAGCCAACCCGTTCTCCCCCGGGGAAACTGGCGGCGTCGTACGGACGGACGGGAGCAATTGTCGGCGGCGCCCACTCAGTTTGATGCATCCTCCGAGGGACGCCGGCGCCGAGCGGAATCGGCCAAAGACACGCCAAGCTGTCCGTATATATAGCAGAGCCAACAAATAGTATCTCCTCCCCAGCAATGTCATAGCCTTTCTTTATTTCTTTCTTTTTCTCTCTCTCTCTCTCTCTTGAAATATTGAAAGTGGTCCTTGCCTTGATCTTGAGTTCCGCCGACTAACATTGTGTCGTTCGCAAGACTTCTTCAAGAGCACCCTCCGTCTTTTAACGGCCTTGCACCCTCGTTTGACACACAGACACACACACACACACACACACACACACACACACACACACACACACACACACACACACACACACACACACACACACACACACACACACACACACACACACACACACACACACACACACACACGCGCGCGCGCGCGCGCGCGCACAACACACACAGATGTCTATTTATTACAGACACACCCACCAACATACATACACGCACACAGGCTCTCACAAACGCTCACGCACACAGACGTACGTAGGCACGCTCAGACGCCATTGGGTCAACAAGTTCTTCGTCATGGCAAGTGTCTGTACAGTCGTGATAAATATAAAAGGGAACGCCGAATTCCTGTTTAATCAACGGTAACTTGTAATGTACGGATATTAATGTGACTATTTCGAGGGATACATTTTCGCTTGAGCATTTAGTGAACACGTTCGCGCTTGCCAACTGCGTTTAGCCGTTGTTACCTTTAAAAGGTAATTTCAGTGTTCCCTCTCACATTGTTCACGACTGCACAAACTTAAATGCATGTCAGCGTAGGTGTACAACATCAGTCGTACTGAAGCCCACGATGTCAGCAGGTTTCACGGATTGCTACTTCAATGAATGCCTCTGTCTTTTTTTATTGTGATATAGACGTGCCCTTAAGGCATAATACTTTGTGCGTATGCGTGTACTAGATGTGTGACGAAAGACCGGTGTTGTGTATGAAGTGAAGCAGTGTCTTGTGAAATCTGTTATCATGTATACCCAGCGGTCATAGCTGGTCGTGTCGCTGTAGCGAAGGCCGGCTTGCAGGAGGTGACGGGAGCATACCGCACTCTTCGCTGTGTATACCTCGTTAACGCTTAAAGCTGGAGCAATATCGACCCATCCAGGAATGTATATATGCTACTAAAGACATTGCCATCTCCACAACAGTGAACCTCAATTGTAGGATGGACCAGAAAAGCTACAAAAAATAAAGAAGCAGAGAAAACCATGGAGTCAAACGTTTTTACCAACACCGAAAAGATATGGTAGCAGCCTTATCATCAGTACTTTAGGTTTCTGGCTACACCTATCAGGCATAATCGTAAGTATTTTCCTCTACTGCGAGTGTGACCCTTAATGGTAGAAAGCGCAAAATAAGTATCCTACAGGGGCTTTCATGCGACCGGTAATCATAATTACCGCAAACCTGTCAGACTAGATCACCATATACCCCACGTGCAAGACTAACATCCGTGCACTACAGAGCGTGCAAGCCCAAGCACTTCGGACATGTCTTGGCCTTCCAAGATGCTCATCGACAGTTGCAACTATCGCTATCGCACAAGAACAGCCGGTCGCAACTCATATCATCGTTGAGACGCTGAGAGCGTACATACGGCATTTGTCACGGCTACCGTCACATCATTTAGCGTGTTTGCCAGCGCGGAGGCCCCATGCTTCATTCTGCGGTATTGTGACAAAACACTACGACATATTACCACCTGGCTTCAAACCTGCGATGCGTCCGGCATCTGCGTTGTGGACTCTGCATCAACCTGACGTGTGCTTATCGGTTCCTGGAATCGTTAAGAAGGCACGCATGTCACCGCTAGCCCTAAAGCAGTTGTCTTTGCGTCTGTTGGAAGAAACCTACATTGATCGCAAGCATGTTTACACCGATGGCTCCACTAATTCCAACAGCTCTACCGGAGCGGTGGTTGTTCCATCTGATGACGTACTGTTACAGTTCAAGTTTTCTCACATCACGACGTCGACAGCCGCAGAGCTCGCAGCGCTTCAAGGTGCGGTCAAGTACATCCTGCAGCAGCCACCTAATCGATGGGCCATCTTTTGCGACTCCAGGTCAGCCTTACAAACACTACGGTTTGCTTTACGGCACGGATTACACGAACAATCCGTGTACGAGATAAGGCACGACTACCACCAAGCACTCGAGGAAGAACATGATATTATATTTCAATGGTTGCCGAGTCATTGCGGAATTGTCGGCAATGATCGCGCGGATGAAGCTGCACGATCGGCTCATGACCAAGATCTGCGGACACCCATACCACTCTTGAGAACAGACGCCGCGTGGCGACTACAATCTCTTGCACGCCGTATCACTCTTCTGCAATGGAATACGCCGGGTTTTTCCAACGCGCGCCTGTATTCGATTGACCCAAATTTGCAACTTCGTTTGCCATCAGTGCTCTCAAGACGCGATGCAACTTTACTGTGTCGCATGTGGTTGGGCGTGGCATTTACGAATGCGTATTCGTGTCTCATTGGAATGGCCAGCAGTGCGGCATGCAACATTTGCGCCTGCGAGGAGACGCTTGAACACATTCTATGCCACTGCCCATCATACCAAGCTCAACGACATAGTATGGAAGTCAAGCTCCGTCACCTGGACTCAAGACCGCTGACAGAAAAGAAGATCTTGGGACCTTGGCCTACGGTCTCGCATACGCGCAAGGCCACGAAAGCCCTCTTGTGCTTCTTGAGGACCACCGGACTTCACGAGCGCCTGTGAACTAACAGCGCGAGTTCGTGTTGTGTAGTTCATCCATCCCTTTCTTACTCTTCTTCTTTCTTCTTTACCCTTTCTTTTCTATTATTTCCCCTCTCCCCCACCCCAAGTGCAGGGTAGGCAACCGAGCCAAAGCTTGGTTCACCTCCCTGCCTTTCCTCTTCGTATCTCTCTCTCTCTCTCTCGTATAATAAAGCGACCGCTTTGCACTGATCGTCTCAGCCAATCAACGACGAGCGCCGCCGTCTACCTATTTCAGAGAAGCCAGTGCTGTTCGTCCCATTGGGCACCACGAAACCTTCAGTAACAGTTCCGTTAACGACGTCCCCGGCAAGGCAATCAGCGACGAACAATGGAGAAGGACCGCGTAATCTACCGGTCCTCGTTTTCATTTATCTGATGCATTGAGTAGGCGAGATTGAATACAAGTAGAATCTAAATTTCGGTTATCAGAGATGTATGAAGCTTTGATAACCAGCTGTCCCGTCTTAATTAACCTACGTAGGCACTCAGCGTGGCGCCACCAATGTCCGGTACCTTCCTTATGACGAAGTTATGAGATGCCTTGCGATTTGATCATATATCATTATCATAGCACCTTATAAGTTATAAAATATTTTGCGTTTTCATTACATATCATTGCGATAGCAAGGAATTTTGTAATGTCGGCCTTAGAAGCTACCGTATATCGGAGGACTACGAGAATAACGGTGCAGCTTTTGAAGAACAACAGACCGGAACAAACAGCAGTAGTCTGATTTCGCTTTCATTGCACTCTGCGTAATGCTGTGACATGATGGACTGCGAGAATCAATAGCGACTGCCATCGTGTTATTTGTCTCTCACACTCTCCTCTCACATGTACTTGTGCCTCCACAATATGCCCCAGTGTTTGCTAGCCTTATGTTTCGTTATGGTTACGCCTCTCTCTCTCTCTCTCTCTTCGTGCATGGCAATCATGTCTAGGCTGCCACGACAAAACATTATTCGTCCACGTGTGTGCGCTAATATCCCCGAAGCCACCTATTCCACCAATTCCAAAAGCAAAGGCCCCGTAATCTGTTTCCCTGCTAATCACTGAAGGATACGTACACGTTAATGGCTAGGCACGAGTCGTGAAGCCCGACATGTGACAGCAATGGTAATAGAGATGAAAAAGAAGGCGGAACCGTACCAGCCCAGGCGAGAAAGGAGTAGGCCTCCGTAAAAGTACGGAAGAAAAACAGACGCTACCGACGACGCAGTCTCGGATCGCAAATATTGTACAGAGCCAGAGAAAACAAACGCGAGAAACATGAGACGACCAGTGTAGACCAGTCTTACACTGTAACGACAAACGGGGCATCATTTGGGCACCATAATCGACCACAAGATCAGAGGCTGTTCCCTCCCGTTTCCAATGGCCTGGTAACCATAAAGGGCAAATAAAGAGCCGACGGCAGGAGCAACCGGGGTGTACCGTTCCCTCCTCCTACCCTCCTCTCCATCCCGTACGTATCTCGCCGGCAACCTCGGGCCGCGCGCTGTTGCAGGCCCCCAAGCAAAGAGCTCACCACGAACCGACGCTGGTTGGGCCAACGTCGGCACCCGCAACACGAAGCAAGGGCCAAAAAAAAAAAACAAGCGAGAAAACCTATTCTCGGCGCGCAGGCGCAGTAGCGGGGGTCACAGCTAAGAGTAACAGGAAGGGAAACAGAAGAAGCGCGGGCTCCATAACGGACAAGTAATCTGGACCGACGGGCCTGCGGCACAAACATTGACGAAGATGGGCCGAACAGCCCTGCCTCCGCGAAGCACATGTATAGGCGTGGGACGCCTGCGCTGGCCGACGTGCAATCTGTGTGAACGAAAAGGAGGCGGGCGCCGGGTCCGCCCGGCCATAACTGCTATTACATGACCGCTCCTACGTATACGCCAAGCCCGCAGCTCCAACGAGGGAGCCAGTAGATGGCTGCTGCGAGCACTCAGTTTGTGTTTCTCCTTTTTGTGAGCGTTTTGTTTTCTTCTTCTTGTTTCTTCGATTGCAGCAGCCTGCATCGTTATTGCGTTGGTTACAGGCATGTTCTTGCTTGCCCTTGTCGACTCGGGCGCCTTATTTCTGTCATACAATAATAACTGATGTAACGACAATGTGAATAAGAGACGCGCCGTATAGTGGGGAATTTCGGATTAATTGTGACCATGTAGGGCTCTTACACCTGTACTATGCTAAGTTCATGGATGTTCATCCATTTCGTCCCCATCGAAAACTGGCAGCCGTTGCCTTCGACTGTTACGTACACACACACACACACACACACACACACACACACACACACACACACACATTTGCAATGTGAGGCACTCAGCAACACAAGGTCCACGCAATAACGAATGAGAGGCTAGAGGATTCATGAATGTAATTTTAACAAGACAATACACGTAAATATGATTTATGTGTATACCGTATTTAATCATAACGCAATAACGCAACCACCACGCTGTCTGCCATATATAAAACGGTGGCATATCTCAGAGAATTCCCCTTCACGGATATTCGGCTGATAATTTTTATTGTTGTTGCGTTCGCTTGTCTCGGATCATTTTCGTTTACTTTCTTTTCTTTTCTTTTTTGTTTTTTTTTTTTACCTTAGAGAAGCGAAGCTTCTGTTGCATCCCCTTTTTATATCAATCTGGGTGCCAGCCTTCGTATCGCTCTTGCCTTCGCAAGGCCCTCTGTGCTGCCATATTTATAGAGCTCTGGCTTTTCACGGTATCGCTCTTCCACGCGTAGGCTCAAAAATAACGCTTACGTTGTTCGTCCAAATATGTAGCTTTTTTTTTAGTATCAAAGCGCAAAGTGCGGTAAAGAAGACTCCTTTTCGTAGTATATCGGCTTTTATAAATTTCCTCGTTATTTCTGTTCCAGCTTGCTCAGATTTCGTACTATGCAACTGTACACGACTCAGTATGACCCACTTCTTTCGCACCGTTTTTCTCCAGCTTGTTCAGCTGAAATTTCATTTTTTTTTCTTTTCCTGTTCGCCACAGTCTGAATTTCTGAATCTCTAAGTCTAATACACTTCAGTGGTTTTGTCCACAATTAATTTTATTTCACGTTTACTCTTGGAAATACATCTCTTTATTGGGAAGAAGAAATTATGGTAAGGTTTATTGCTCGGAATCAACTGAGTTTAAGAAAAAGAATGTTGATGCTGAAAGCAAGCTTCAGGTTTACTTCTCATTAACTTCACACGAAATGAGCCTGCAAAATGGCCTTCTAGACAAGCAGTCCTTGCTTTTCTTGTTTTCTTTTTTTTTTACTCTCGGAATAAAAGTATAGAAGTCACTTTGAAACACCAAATCTCGTGCGCTCGTGCTCTTGCGAGCTGTCGCGCCTACTATGGCTGATTCTCTCTCAGTCACTTGTTTTCACTCACTAGTTCATTAGGTGGCTTACTGGCTAGGTAGCTCACTTATTCACCGAGCAACTAATTAATGAAATGTATCGTGCGATCCTAGTTTTAACCTCACACTACCATATGCGGTTACAAGGGAGTCTGAATGCATGCAGATTACGAACAAAATAATTTGATAAACTGACAAAATTGATAAATTTGATAAATTTGAAAAAGTAAACTGAAACGCCACAACATTGCATACAGAGCCTAATGCACTCACTCACTCACTCACTCACTCACTCACTCACTCACTCACTCACTCACTCACTCACTCACTCACTCACTCACTCACTCACTCACTCACTCACTCACTCACTCACTCCCTCACTCACTCACTCACTCACTCACTCATTCACTCACTCACTCACTCACCCACTCACTCACTCACTCACTCACTCGCTCGCTCGCTCGCTCACTAAAACTGCTGATTTCGTCCAACCCACGCTCGCTTTCTCTTTTTATAAGCTTCCACCTCGTATTCCGCATTGCTTCGGCACTGCCTCTCCTTTCTTCCTGCATCGCCGCATTCATCCCTTAGTTCGCCTCCCTGCTTCCCTCATCAAACAAGCATTCGTGTCTTTCCTGCTGCTATTTTCGGCGTCAATACAACGCGCCGTAGCTATCATCATCATCAACTCCACCCTTAAATAAACAGTCGCACCTCCAGCTGCTTATGTGGGTCTTATTTTCCCGCTTTTCGCCCAGCCGCAGCTATACCGGACATCACACAGAGCTCAAAGCACTTGCTGAGGTGAAAATACCCCCACAAGAACACAGACACAAGCGCCACCGTTATTTCTTCTGAAGTGGTGCCGAGCTAAGTGTTCTCCGTTGGCAGAGTTCTCCTTATTACTCGCTCCTTTATTGTCATAAAAGAAGCGGCCGCAACCTCCGCTTTTTCCTTTCCTGTGTTGATCTTATCCCAGAAGCGCCGGCCGTTGAGTGGACCTCGCACACCAATTCCCTAGCCATTCTTATTTAATTCTCTCAACGTCATTCCTTCTGAGGTGCTCAACACGGCTTCATTCTTTTTCTTTCTTTTGTGTAAGTTTTTTTCTTTATTCTTCTCACTAAGATCCCGTAATGAGGTGGCCTGTCGCGAGTCCAAAAATAAATACCGTCTTTCGTCCCACATTCTTTTGGCCCCAGCTGCCCCTAGTCGCTTCTCAAACATTTAGCTCTTCTTCACCCGTAGGACAGAGATTGCGTCCTTAACGGCTGAGCCATAACTTCTTTAGCTGATTCTCTGCGGCAGCGTTGGTTTGCTGAGAGCTTGTGTGCGTGCGTGTTTTATGTTTGGGCGAAATAGCGGTCGCGCGATATGTCTTGGACTTAATGCGGACGCCGCAGGACGACGTACTGTGAGTGCCGGCAAGACGAGCCATTGGGAGAAAAGTATCTATCTATCTATCTATCTATCTATCTATCTATCTATCTATCTATCTATCTATCTATCTATCTATCTATCTATCTATCTATCTATCTATCTATCTATCTATCTATCTATCTATCTATCTATCTATCTATCTGTCTGTCTGTCTGTCTGTCTGTCTGTCTGTCTGTCTGTCTGTCTATCTATCTATCTATCTATCTATCTATCTATCTATCTATCTATCTATCTATCTATCTATCTATCTATCTGTCTATCTATCTATCTAAAGCTTTTAAGCTTTAAGAACATGTTCACTTTTTTTCATGTCCATCGATAGCACATTTCTACTATGACTAAGTGTAAACCTTGATGAAATGAACTCCGCCTAACACAGATAATACGTTGCATTATATGGTACAACATGCGCAGTGTAGTTGTCTCCATTCCTCGGCTGGTTATCCAAACCAAGGCGTCGTACTGAGGTACACAGCTTAAACATTACGAAAGCGTAGCACACGGAGATAGTGTAATATCCCAACGAGGTAATATTAAATCGTTCACCACACTTTATACACCGAATCGATCTCGTTTCCCTGCCTCCTCTCTTACACTTTCTTTTTGTTCAGTGTAACACGACGACCGAGATTTTACGGTGTTCTCGGTGGACAGGCTTTACTTCGCCGCGCGTTCCACGGCGTTCAATACACTTTCAGCAGCTTGGCTATTGTGCTTACTGGCATCTGCGTACACGATACGGTGTTTTAAAAGGGGGCACGAGGAAGGAAGGTTGTGGGCAGCGGAAGTTCAAGAATTTTTCCATTAGCCGCTCCCGGAAGGGTCACGTTCAGCGTGGAGAGAAAGCTCTTCTGGAGCTTATCGCCGTTCGCTTGAACGCGGTTAATTACGCGCCATCTTTTACGCCGCCCACTATGTACTATCAGTGAGGCAGGCTCGCGTCGAGCAGTCTCGACCCGTGAAAAACTTCGAAAGGCCGCGACCCGGCTGCAGAAACAAATTTTTTACAGCCCTCGAGCATTGTTAAATCTCTGCAGAAAACGCCACTTCGGTATCGCAAAGAGGTAAAAAAAAAATGTAAGGATATGCTTTTTTTGGAACCCCTCAAGCTCTCGTTCGTTAAAATTGGAATGAGTATAAGGCGATTATACGTTTCCTACCTGTTTGAATGCCGAACAGCCGAGGATTCCTGCTTATCTATACAAATAAGTATAGGTAATACACGTGGGCAAGCCGAAGCTTCCGTTCTTGAGTTCCTAGGATATTTAACACAATACGTACACACGCAAAGCAAATGAGCAAACTTAAAAACTTCAAGCAAACTCTAAAACGTTAATGTTTCCGCAGCAAGATGACTAAATACATATACGAACCGCGTGTACTATATATATGCTCAAAAGTTTTAACCTAACAACGTTAGCATAAGTGATTTCATAAGTGTGTGACCAACACAGAGTGGAGGCTCGGTTAACTGCCGTATAGTAACGCGCTCATTTAGAGCATAATAACGAGCGCGCCTGCTTGCTTTCTCAGTATCCAAGAAACAAAGTAAAGCCAGCTTCTCTCGGCAGTGTTCAAAACAACCCGAACATCTGCAATGCAAGAGGATCGCATGGGGCACGCTTGCATGCGGCTTATCCCAATCCCCTTTCCTCTATCAGTGCATCGCTGTAGCCAACGACCGTACAGCACAAGTACACAGGCGTCCACTGTTAAAGGGAACATCGGAGCGTGTGGCGGCAGCTCGGCGCCACCGCCGGCCGTCGGCTGCAACGAGTTTCGCGCAGGCGCAGTGGGCACTGTGAGTCGTACTCTTTCGTCGTCTGCTTCCGCGCTGCGAATCGTCGCGAAGCGAACCGCTGACGCGACGAAAGAGCACCGGGCACGGTGCTCACTGCGTCTGCGCAAATCTCGTTGCAGCCGACGGCCGGCGGTGGCGCCGAGCTGCCGCCACACGCTCCGATGTTCCCTTTAACAGTGGACGCCTGTGTACAAGCTGATACGCGCCGTACCGCGTCTGCATTCGCGGTTCACTGGCGAGGAAAATCTGCGCCAGTTACTATCTCTCCCTCTTCATTGGTCTCTACGGGTCTCCTTCAAGACGGCTGGCGTTTAGATTGTTGCCCCGCCTTTGCGCGTGCACCGTGGACGTCGTTGCTAAGGCAAAAGCCTTAGATGCCTCCCCAAACGCGAAAAGTGACCGTCGATGTCAGCGTCAACACGAGTGATGCAAAAATCGTCTTGTGATGACGTCATTCGTCATGGGTCGTTTAATTTTATGACCTCACCATTGCAGCATCATGACGTTACTACGCATAACGTGCCGTCACATGAGCACGTCATCACATGACGTCGCCACTTGGGCAAAGGTGGGCCGATCACGGAGGCAGTGCAAAGTCAGGTGAGGTGCAGAAAGTTTTCAATACCTCCGATCCTCGAGGCAGTGCAAAACCACGCTAGGTGCAGAAAGCTTTCGGAGGGGGGCGGGAGAGGATCAACACATCGACTGAGAAGAAACAAGAAGATGGCTTTTCGCCTTCGAGTCGTTTTAAGCGAATGCATAAGTGACCATGTGAGTTTGTTTCTTTGTCCCGTATTTTCCTGTTACACTCAACCGCTCTTTGCTTGTATGCCGTCTTACATATTGCCCTCTCCGTTTCCTCACGACTCGTGCCGACGAGCCCCAATTTGCGCTGGTCTACCCGCTGCACCTTATTGCAATGTCCCCGCGTCGCAAGATAGGGAAAAGCCAGTTTTTGCACAGGCTGCTGGAAATGCGGCACCCGTTTCTTCCCGAATCTCCCGCTTCGAGCTGTTTATCCGATTGTGAAAGTCACGGTCTGCCCTCCCGATTTGTCAAGGAGAAAGCCTTATATGCTTCACTAAACACGAAATTTCACCGTCGGTGTCTCGCGTCCTGCGGCGTCGGGGAGGAGTAGTGCAAATAATCATCACGTAATGACGTGATGAACCTACATCTAAAAGACGTAGATGTAGGCTAAAGATGTAGATGTCGGCCATCTAACCGAATTCGTGTTTATTCAACAATTCCGTGTAGTGTACTGATATCAGCGAGACGCGTCATATTGCCAGAGACAGTTTTTCGCTTGAGCATTTATGAACACTCTTGCGCTTGCCGATTGCACTTAGTCGCTATGGCCTTAGAAAGTCAATTTCGTATTGGTCCGGAGCACAACTATATACATATCCGCAGTGTGGTCACATGTGAGGCAACACGCGAAAACACAACCGGCGTTTGTAAAATATAACATTTGCCGTAAGTGTCAACGAATGGTAATAAAAGCGTATCTTTTGTTTCCTGTGGTACGAGCGACGCGCACGCTGTCTAATCAATGTATCTCCAAAGTGCATACTGCCTCGCGCTACCTTTAAATATTAGAGCCTGAGCTCGTGCTCGTCAACAGTGTCAGTGGGCGTTGATTTCGAATAAATCTACGATTCACGAATTGTAACGACCGCTCGCAGAATTCGCCTAGGAAACCGAGTTGTACCTTTTTGTTTATTTTTGCCGTAGGGCATGCTGGCGCCAAAGAAAACATAATAATAATGACGCATCGGAACTGCTCAGATGGTCCGACAGTGGCACGCGGGAACACTAGACAGATGGAAATCCTAAAGAGGCCGTCGCAGTTAAACACAGAAGTTCACGATTGATTTACGCAGTAATATGTTACACCTCGTCGCATTCACTTGATCTGACAAGTGTTGGTATGGCGTAAGCGGAGAGCTAAAGCGTGAGGCCCGCACGCTGGGTGCGGCGACTGCTGCGGCGTACACACTTTTCCCATGAGCGCTTGCGCGCCCGTTGGTGGCGCTCGTGGGCTTGAAAAATGTATATTCTCTGTCCGTGTTTGTTAGCGCAGTTAAAATGCCCTTATGGTTCTAACTATCTGGCTGCCGGATTGTCCAATAAATCAGCGTAAAGACGAAACGGGGGCAAACTGCTGAGTCACTGCAGCTAGACATGACAACTGGGAAAGTGAAAAAGTGACTTAAAGATGGAACGACGGCGCAGATGCATAAAGGCTATCGAACGTGTGGACACAAAACGTCATAACTGCCCGTCCCTCTCCCCCTCACCCACCTCCCTCCCCCAAACAGCATTGACCTCACAAGAGCCCACTTCGATCTCCCGGGTGCTCTGATCGAATTCGCTAGACCGGAACACGTCGTCATTCTATGCTATAGCGACGGGAGCATTGCAACGCCTACTTTCCAGTGGCTATAAGCGGAGGCTCGAAGGTCTGGCGGTAGGCGTGAAACCGTCAACTGCGCTGCCACCGTGCGATAGATAACGATTCGTTGTGTGGCATGCGAGTCTACATTCTTTGTACTTGTGTGCGTTCTTTGCGTGTGGCCGGAGGCGATCGGTCTGGAACGCGCGCCGATCTACTAACCAAGCGTTTCGACCGAGGCGGAGAAGAGTTGTTGGAGAGGGATGGGCCGACTGTCGGAACCATGTGTCGACGGATTTGTCCAGCCGTGTCGAAGAGAGGCGGCAGCCCGAGTTCGCGCGAATGTCACGGCGCACCACACGCACGTTCGCTAGTTCCTGATGTCCGGTTATTGCCGAAATTCCGCGTGTGGATGAGTTGCGCGGGAGTGTCCCTCCCCCAACTAACTTCTCGTTCCCAGCTCGCCTCTTCGGCACTTACTCGTTCAAACATTAGGCCCGTGTGTGCGCCGCTGATAAAGGAAATGCTTCCGGCAAAACGCTCTCGTCCGCGACGTGACTGCGTCTGGTGGTGTGTCTACCTCCTTTCGTACCATTGGCGTAGCCAGGAAAGGGTTTAGTGGGGGAGGGCTCAAACTCACCCGAATTTTTTTTTTCAATTTTTTAATTTTTATATATACATGCATAAATACAAGCGCACGCACGAACGTACATAAAGATTATATATCTCCCCCTTTGTTTTATTCGAAATGTGCTATTTTAAGTCACAGGAAACTGTGAAAAATGAAAGTTTTATCACACCGCGTCACTGCGACGCGAACAAAGTTGAAAGATTTGGAAATGAACGCCGTTATTTCACGCGTCTGAAAGAAAAATTTCGCAGGGTCCCTTATACATTCGCCTAAGACGACTAGAAGGTGAAAGCCGTCTACTTCTTGTTCTTCTCGGTCGATGTATCGATCCTCCCCCGCCAGCCTCCAAAAGCTTTCTGCGCCTAAAGTAGCTTTGCACTGCCTCCAGGATCGGAGCATTGCAAGCTTTCTGCACCTCACCTGGTTTTGCAATAGCCTCCGTGATCGGCCCACCTTTGGCCAAGCGACGATGTCATGTAATGACATCACCATGTGACCTCACGTTATGTGACGTCACCGTGACGTCATATTGGCGTCACAAGTTTTGGCGATGTGTGACGTCATGCTGGAACACTTGTAGAAATTTGGGCACCTTGCACCATATTGTACTTTTCAGGACATGCCCTGCAAATATTGTGTTTCTCTTTACTATAGCAGCAGCATCAAAATGAAGAGCGCGACTGATAGTTTGATACCCAAGTGTAGCCCTGCAGAAGAATGCTGTAGCAGTTGAAAGTATAGCTAGAAGCCTATTGATGGCTGCAAGAACAATGTTAACCCCATATCTACTTCCTTTAGCTTGTGCAATAGGGAATGCATCGGTAGAATACCTACACCTCTTTTCTCGTTTTAATTTTGTACGGTTATGTACCGACTTGATGAAATGATGAACTTTTCTTTTTAAGCACTGGGAAACAGTGGCTACTCCAATGCAAGCTCAATTTCCTTTTCAAAACGTTAAATGCTTCAATGAAAGGTTTCACAACAGTTTTGAAGATCCAGGGGAGTACTGCCAGCACACATGTTATCCTGAAATGCAAAGGCAATGTCTGGAATGTACTACACAACTCTGAGGCCTTTCTTCCGAAAATTTCAACCCTCCTCTATTTTCTCAGAATGGTTGTTCACTGAAAGGGCACAGTGCGCCTTTCCGGTTGACAGCAGCATTTTCATTAGCTGGTTCTTTTCTCTTGCCTGTGCCTGCATGCCTCACCTTGTTATGTGTTGAATCTCAGTCAAGTAGCTCAATTTTCTGTGGTGATCTGCATGCATCTAAATATAAAAACAAATACAATGAATGTAACTGTGGGGCACTTTGGTAGGAGAGTGCAGGTAATCTGCTGCAGCCCTATCATCACCACGGTAACGAAAAAAAGCCGAGATGGCAATGGTGTGGAAACTCGGTTGAAATAAACCAGAAGTAGACAGCTTAGGATTTCAATCTCAAGAAGGCAGGGTATGCTGCATGAAGAACGTTCATAGGGAAAGCAGGGCTTGAGAGGAGGGTACTGTTTACCAGCATGTAGCTCACTAATGAATAAGGCTCAACTACACAGAACTTCACGTGAGGGGAATAAAACGGTAATGCAGCCGGCATTGGCAGTGCGCCGCTTTTGCCTGTGACTGAAACTTAGTACCTCGCCTCACTACCTCACCTATCGTTCTTGCACTCTTGCCCAGCAAATAGGCAGTTGGCCTTCTTGTGCAGAAGTATACGGCAGGACACATATAAAAAAAAAATAAGTGTTATGGCGAATGCACCAAGCAACAAAATTGAGGAGTCCGCTACCAAGCAACCCTTACGACGTAAAGCGCAATAGAACGCGGCATCATCATGATATAGACAAGAATTACGAGGTAACAAAAGCAAAGTGTAAGGAGAACACGGAAAGAAAATGCAGTCACGAAATTAACATTATATGTGGGGACGAGCGCAGATCGGATGAAAGACTTATGGGGAAGAACCACTACTTTGCGCAGCAACACAAGAACACAAAAACAAAACAAAAATATTGGGCCTCCGTAACAGCGCGAGCAGGAAATGTAGTGTTACGTGGAAAATACAATACAATACAATACAAGCGTAGGTAAAAACCACGCAACAGTAGGCTTATTGTCGCTTAATTACTAAACACTTTCACATACTTTTGGCGCCACGCATCGTACTGTTGGGTTGAGTCCACGATCGATGGTTCACATTCTTCGCCGCCCCGTCTGCCACAGGTTTCTTTTCTCCACGGCCACGAAGAACTCGTCTTTCACTTGATCTGGCATCCCACGTTCGCGATATGCGCGAGCAAAGCGATGGGCCGTGCCGGCTCGCGCACGATTACCCACATATGCAGCCTTTTTGGCTGGGTGGTTCTGGCTACCCGCGGGAAGCCCGCGGGTAACCAGATGCTTCCAAAACAATTTTGTTGTGGAAGCTCTCTGGAAGGTTTCGAGCTGCTTTCGGGTTAGCAGACGCCGAAAAGAGGCGATGCGCGCTCGCCGCCATCTTTGTGAGGACTCGACGGATTGCAATGCGGGCGCTTGGGCCCTGGGGACTACACCTTCACTTGTCATTACGCTCAGCGTTATCTTTTAAAGCCCGTTGCACCGTACGAGACGTTACGATTACGAGCGGCAGCCAGCATTTGGTGTCAATGTTTATTGTTTTTCTTATCTGTCCCGGGAAGTTTCCTTCCGTGAAAAACGCGGAGAAATGTCGCGTTCTAACTGCGTCGTACACATGTCCCAAAAGTTATGTACACATTCGTGTGCATGCATGGAGACCCCTTTCGAGCTTATTATTTTTTCGTAGTAGTATTCGACTTTGGTGCCGTGCGAGCTTTCTGTGCACTTAGCGAATACGATTGTGATCGAACTAGCTATTTCGTTCTGTCGTATGTTTGCGAGCGTGAACCCTTTCAGAACTTAACTATTTCAACCAGGTCTCCCATGTTGATAGAGTGCACTGAACGAATAATAGCGATCGCGACAGTGTTTTTTGTGTGATGCTCGTTGGTCGCGAACGGCGTGTGAGCGTACTTCGATCTATGGGCCAGTATATGTGGTATGGTATTATGCTATGCTACCACGCGTCGATGTAAAAAAATGGAGATGAATTTAAAAATGTATGCACCCTTTCGTTGCTTATTTCAACGTCGGCTTTGTCTTTTTCCACCTCTTAGTAATAATTCCATGCAGTATGTGCGGTTATCCTAGTAGCTCAAATAAAAGCTGAGCTACTTGAGATTTTGGAAAGTGCCACCTAGGACATGGAAAAGAGGCCCATTCAACACCTGCCAAAACGAGTCGAATACGCGTCACACAGAAGTTTGTTTTAGATATAATGCGCACTCGGTGGTACCGATACCGCCGCATGTCTCAAATTAAGACAAAGCGCAAGCTGGTCAACGCGTGTGTGCGACGTAGTACGCGATAGCAGTGCAGGTATATCCTCGAGCTGTTTTGAACACGATCACTTTCGCGAGATTTTGCGTCGTGTTGTGCAGCGACTGTTACATGTAGTGAGCAGATGTCAGCTTGTTAAGGCATTAGCGGCGCGGCAGCTCACCTTGCATCGTTCTCGAGGCGCCGTGCGCCAGCTGGATGTTTTGGTCACAGACGGGGCGAGTTGAGCGTGATCTTGCGAACGTGCGTGATGATTTCCAAGCGAGCAATGCAGAAAAAACCAACGCGGACGTGGCGCTAAGTTTCGTTTGCTGCCACGGCGGTAAGGTTTGTTTACGTTCACGCTGGCTGACCCAACCTTTCATTTTGCAATCTTCGGGCAGCTTCGGCTTGTCGTGACCACGACGTTGTTTCCTGTCTTGACCGGAACTAGCTGGCTGACCCTCTGCATAGAGTTTCCTAAAATTAACTAGAGGGGACTCTGGCGCTACGATCGTCCAGCCACCATGGGAATTATGGGTAGTACACGGATTTGCCTAGTCTTCGTACTGGCGGGCTCCGAACGCACTTGTGGCTTTGTTTATTGCTATGTTTTGGTTTTCATTCGGGTAAAAGAATGGATGATTATGAACTTCGCGACCAGATTTTACTTGGTGGGCCTAAAAAGGTTAAAGTGGTGAAGTGGAACTGCTGACGTTTGCTGAACTTCGTTATGCGACAAAGCGGATGCAGGCGACGCGGAGCCAAACGGAGCCGAAAGAACGAAGTTTAGACAAATCCGTGTACTACCCATCATTCCCATGCTGACTGAAGCACCGTGTGTTGCAGCTCCCATGGACACTAGCGCCAGAGTTCCCTCTAGTAAGTATTCTAGGAAACTCTATGACCCTCTGGCTAGCTCTGGCTGGCAGCGAATTGCCAGAGGTCCGAAAATCGAAGATCCCCACTGATAACTCGTGTTCGAAGGTACAAGATCAAAGGGCATATCGGAGAGCACCGATTTGTGACATATTGGCGCTAAAGAGCATTGATACCATTTTCGAAAAAGCTCATTTTTACGCTAACGGACTCATGAATCGACTCACTCAGACTCAGGTCAAGCCGTGAATCTGAGTCTGAGTGAGTCCTGCTGAGTAATATGTTCGTGAGTTTGAGTCCGAGTGAGTCCATCGAGAAAAAGCTTAGTGAATTTCAGTTCAAGAGAGTTCGGTTGAGGAAACTTTTGGTGAATGTGAGCCCGAGTGAGCCCTCAGGGAGAAATATATTTCTCGAGTGACTCTGAGTGAGCTTCAACGTTTTTTCCGACCTATGGTTCCAATACCCTTATCTGGTCTACTATCGGTATGGGGACGCCATCTGCCATTACTACTTTCATTTTTAATCTCCTGACTGCCTCGGGAAGGACGGTTTTGCGGCCCCTGCTCATGAGTCTGCAGAGTAAAAGCTTGGATTTGGCCGCCGAGCCAACTCCGAGCTACTTATTTTTATTTTCTCCTTTTTTTCTTTTCTTTCCTCATTTTGCTCCTCCTTTTTTATTTATCATATTAACCAAATCATAATTACTTTCGTATACAAAACGTCGACAGAAGCGTCTGTATGCGCCTGTTAGCTTTTCACTTTCAAATCAAATTTGCTACGGCGCAAGGACAAATGCATAGGCGATCTCGTGAAGCCAGCACCGGCGACCATACTTCGCAAACAGCGTACGCCTTAAGGCTTATGCGAAAAAAAGCACTGTTTACATTTTGGTAAGGCAAATAAGCTCGGTGCACTTGAACACTGCTACCACCGACATAATCAGGCTCAATACGTCGGGCCTCAAGGAGCGACTATCATGCTTTTCGTCAACTTGTGAATGAGCTGATAGTGATGAGGACGAGCCTCCATTCCAGCATATCTCGTCAAATCATCGAACGTTTTGCGGTAAAGCATATTATGCCACAACACAGGTGATAATGTAAGGAGAACGAACTTTGTACAAATGTTCCATGCAGCAGGTTGATACTATCGAATGCGACGTCGCTTAGGTGAGCTAATGAAAATTGTGTTGAACGAAAATGTCGTTGCATAAATACGGTAGGTTGACTTAAGCAGGAACAAAATACAGGTTTATAACGTTGGTTACAGTTAGCACCAATGCAAGCAATACGGCGCCAAAGAAAAATTGCTGCCTGTAATGTTGCTCACTAGGCATGTTTAGGAACTAGATTTAAGCTTGCAGCATATGCACCTAATCTACGTGCATTGAATGCCGTGTTTAACAAATAGGCTACTCATCGCACCCGTGAATGGCCCCGGTTGAAGAAGGTACGAAGGACATGCCCCCGGCAAACGTGCACGCACACCTGCCCACAAAAGTTTACGGAACGTGGGCTCTGCTGCAAATGCGAATTTCAGCTCTGTTAGTGTACGACGCTCCTAACCTAGCAGGTAGCTGCGTAGGTCGCAGGAACTGCTGGAACATCTATTTGGAGGGTATGTTCTTAGACAAAACGGGAATATGGCTTTTCTGGAAAGTTCGCGTTCCGCAAACTTTTGGGTGAGGGGGCAATGTACCGAAAGCGGCCAGGCAGTGACGGCGTAAGCAGAGTAGACGACGCGCTGCACGCAACTATCCAAGGATGATGGCCTCCATGCGGCAGCGCTGCATTTTAATGAAACTGGGGTGCCAATTTTCGCTCAGTAGCAGATTGTGGCACAGATGCGCACACGTGTATTGCGGAAAGCCGATACATGTGTTTCTGCAGACGTTCTGGGTTCTGGATACTGTAAATTAAGTATTAAAATGCGCCTCGGCGTTGCCAGCTCGCGCTACAGGATCCGGACGGTAATGCGAAAGAGCCGGCATCTTTTCTGAGCTTTGGCGAAGACAATGAAAAGACCCTTTAGTGGGCATTTCCAGGAATATTCATCATAAAACCGCATAATAAAGTTCGTTGGCATATTCTTAATTAAGGGCGAAGAAAAATGACTTGGTCGCTTATTTGTGCACGTCTCGAAGGACGAATCCATATAGAACCGACTACTGATATAAGGACCACTTTCCGCGGCGCTTTCGAGTTCTTCCTGAAGAGAAGTTTGTACATGCATTTATGCCGCTGTAAACATCTAGCACTCACCATTATCGTGGCTGACCTTATACCGGCTGCAATCGTGGGAGACAGTGGGTGACATCTTGGAATCTCACTCTCGGTGGGCATGGTGGCCCGAGTGGCCTACAATGGGGCGTTTGGGGCACGCGCTTTGATTTCGTTTAAGCAGGAAGGGGGCCCAACAATCTTGATACTGGTGGCTGGCGCCTAATCCCAAACTAGTACCTGCACTCGAAATCTACTTCTTGTCTGTAATGGTAGACCTCGAGACTGTAGTGGTTACTATCGAAGGTCTGTATAGTGTCGATAAATCCACTATACCGGCACTCGATCGATCTACGTCTAGTCTGCAATGGTAGAACAGGGTGTAGTGGTGTGGTTACTCTCGAAGGCCTGTATAGTGTGACAAATCCACTATACCGGCATTAGAGAGGTCTACGTCTAGTGTGCAATGGTGGACGAGAATGTAGTGGATACTCTCGGAGGCTTGTATAGTGTGACAAATCCACTATACCGGCACTCGGGCGATCTACGTCTGGTGTAACAGACTGTAGTGGTGTGGTTCCTCTTGAAGGTCTGTATGGTGTGACAAATCCACTATACCGGCATTAGGGAGATCTACGTCTAGTCCGCAATGGTAGACCAGAAGGTAGCGGATCCTCTCGGAGGCTTGTATAGTGTTGACTCCACTATACCGGCACTCGGGCGATCTACGTCTTGTATGCAATGGTAGAACAGGCTGTAGTGGTGTGGTTACTCTCGAAGGCCTGTATGGTGTGACAAATCCACTATACCGGCATTAGGGAGATCTACGTCTTGTCTGCAATGGTAGACCAGAATGTAGTGGTTACTCTCGAAAGCTTGTATGGTGCTGACCCCACCATACCGGTACTAGCGATCTCCACAAAGCATGCTAAAAAATGCCGACAAGTCACTTTTTGTGTTAAGAGATCTTGGGGGTTGATGCGATGCTGGGTGAATGGAGCTTCAACGCCACCTAGCTGAGGCAACACACCCTCTTTGCACGTCTGAGCCACCCTTGGGCTGACCCACCTCAGGAAAATAAAACCAACATACCACACAAGGGATCCTCGAACCTTCTCTTTACTGATCGCGCGTCCTGAAAAGGTGGCGCACCGACGAGTCTTTTCTGTTTTTCCGTAAAAACAACGATACATTACCGCAGTTTCACGCGATCCATTGCGAACGTTCGCCCACAAAAGCTCGAACGATCTCCCCATCTCTGTATAGTAGTGCAATGTTTAGGTGAAACAGCTGGGACCGCTAAGAAAGCCACAACGATTACAAGTGATGTAGGAGACAAGGAACGGTACTACAAACTCGCACACCTCGTGACAATCGGTAATCATCATGTTTCGATGATTGCACACCGTACAACGGAAACTGTGAGAGGCGCAGTATGCGACAAAGACCTCGTGGCATTGATCCATAGTTGGAAGGACGAAAATATAAATCCGTATGGAAGGTACGATAACGCCAACATTCCAAACCCGCTAGGTTCTTCAATTGTCAGGAGTTCGATCATGCATCGTGAGTCTGCCGAGGGTGGCTCACCTGTCTGCTGACGATTACAATGAGGACTATGGCGCGAAGTGAGATGGTGGCCTCCCTCTAGAGCAGAGGTATTTCGCTAGAAAACCCACTAGCCACCCACGGACCTTTCGCTAGTAGAACGGAGCGCACATGATTGCTTTCTCCTATTTTTCCCCAACGAACAATTCAGCTCTCCGGTCAACAGATTAACACCTGCTATCGACCACGAGGATTATCTCCGCACAAGAACTTAATGGAGACATTTTAGCAGCGGAGCTATTTAACCCCTTGAGGGTCCAATATTTTTTCGCCAAATGCGACCCGCGAGGGTCGGCTTTTTCATTTATGATTTAAGTGATTCAGGTGAACTTATTTCAGAGAACGGTGGTAATTTGATGGATACAGCCTTCGCACTTTTTGCAGCGCGTCGCCAAGCTGCGAAGGTTGTATACCGGCTTATGACGCTAAAGTAGAGCGCCATGTCGGGCTAGTTGGTTTAAATTCATAATGAGGACAAAAACTGTGCTAGAAACACAGAGACAAAGACGAGGAAAACATTAAAATATATTTCATTAGGATTAAACAAAGTTGGTCGCAGTTAAGAAATTTTGAAGTAAACACTTTTGTACATAGGTCTTTGCTGCTGCTAATGCCAATGTATCGAAGTCTCTTAAGATACAATTGGGAAGTGTCGCATCGGATACAATCTTGTATCTGCGTCTCAAATACTTCTTGCCTGAGTATTTTGCATCGTATCGCGATACAATTTCAAAGTATCTTTGCCGAGCCCTGAACCCAGGCCCTCTGTGTGGCAGTCGAGTATCTTACCAACCCCTTCGCCACAAGACCCTATACATGCGTCATGTCGGACAAGGAATCGCTTTAACAGATGTAATAGAGCCCCGTTGAAGAGTCAAATAACAACAACGCGTGGCACAAAGCAAACCGCGTAACGAGTGGGTGGTTATAAGCTTCCCACTCATTACAAAGGGCTCTGCCATAATTATTCGTCATCAGCCATAGATCAACAAAGTGCACATAATGCCTTACAGATGTGTAGTGGTTAACTCGCTTCTCCGCAGAATCATGAATAATAGTGTAGTGGCTACTTCCTTACTTCGCATAATTATGATGCTTTACGGCGTAGTGGGTACCTTGCAACTGTACTTGTAGTAGTGGCCCAATGAGAGTTTACAGCGGGCTCTAAAAAGGTCGCTCCTCCAACTTTCGCTGTGAGTGTGCCGCTTGTTCCGCGCAGGCTTGGAGTTTTTTTCAAGCAGCACTCCGAAAGTCGCCCTGAGTCAACCGTAAGTTGAGCGTTGGTTCGAATGTTATCAAACCGCAATAAAAATAAAAACTCATATAAAAAGGGGGTAATTGTTGAAGTTAAAGAGTTGTATTGGACACATCTGATATCGGAGCGTAAGTTTAGTTAGGGTAAGTGCCAATAAGTGTCAAAATAATGGATTAAAATTAATTGAATGATTTCATTGAAAGTGCAGGCTGTTTACCTGTGAACAGCTGGGATGGTTGCGGCACCTGGTGGAGCAGATATCAACCACGCGCTTATTTCTACTCGGCCTCTGCAGCCACCTTAGGCGGCGCGGCGGCGCGCTGCCGGAGTTTACTGGTGAGGCCACGTAGAGGGAAGTGCAGCTCGACTCATCGAGTGCACGAAAAACAATTAAATGTGTTAACTGAAAGAGACAACTATTTTTTAGTGAGTGTTTGCCGTTAAGATGGCACATATCCATTACAGTACAGTAAGCCCTTCGCTCTAAGTCCACCCAAGTGAACCGAAAGTGCACCAATTGCTAGGTGCTATCGTCATTTAAAAAATTAACTGGAATATTATGGTCGCCCAAAGTTCTTTTAAGGTCACGCTTGAGAGGTGTGAGTCTTTGTACCGGAGGGACGCCTTTTTCTTTGGACTTGCTGTTGGTTGGCTCGTCTTCAGGAAGCTGCCCTGTACCTGCGGACACCACTCGTAGGCAAGTTTGCCACTTTTTGAGAGGTTTTTCAAGATTTTCCTCTCAACCCCGCGGCGGCAAGGCTAGGCCTATCCTCTAGGCCGAGCCGGTGCCGTGACACCAGGCGTCGGGTTTATGCTTGGTGGCCGTGGGCCTTGCGAGGCTGAAGATGATGCAATACGCAGTTGAAGGTGAGACTATAACGCCCGAAGAGTTCGAGGCGGGAGAGTGGGCCCCAGTTCTGAAGGCACAAGACCGATTTAAGAAGTCTCCATATGGCGACAACGCCAAGAATACGCCTTGCGAGACGCAGGCAGGCAGCGATGGGCGCAAGACGCACGGAGCGGAACAAGCGAAACGGGGGAAGGCGCCGGTGTGGAAGAAACGAGGACCGTTTCTGAAGATGCCAGCCACGGATTTCAAGGTTGTGTATAGGCCCCAGAACTGGGACTTGAGTGTGGTGACAGCGAGGGAACTCGGATGTGCACTGAGAGCAGCAGCGCGTCTGACGAGTGTGACTGCAGCGGAAGAGGACCTTGTGCGGGTTAATGGGACGAACAACACGTTGACGGTGAGCACGCCGTGTATGAAGCGCAGTGGGGCATATGCGACTGTGAAGACGCTCAAGCTGGGCGATCATGACCTTCCAGTTTCGGCGTACGTGGCGCCGTTGGAGAACTCCGTGCGGGGAGTCATTTACAATGCTTATGATGGATGCCCAGTGGAAGAAGTCCGGGCGGGATTCCTGAAGAAGAATGAAGGCATGGAAATTCTGGATGCGCGACCTCTGGGCAAGTCGAAGGCAATTCAGATCACGTTCGGGGGTAAGCGTGTACCCCGGCAGGTCACTTACTGGAACTGTCTGTACGCTGTGATTCCGTATAGAAATTTAGTCGAGACCTGCTACAACTGCAGACGAGTTAGACATCGAGCGGACGTTTGCTATCGTCCGAAGACTAACTTATGTCATCGTTGTGGGGAGGACCATCCTGCCCCGCCAGAAGGAGAGCCGCTGACGTGCACGCCCGAGTGCATCGTGTGCCATGGTGCGCATCACACAGGGAGCCGGAACTGCAAGTTTCGTCTTCCCCGCAAGCCACCGACAGGCCGGCAGCAGAGCATCGAACGTGAGAGCCAAGCTGGCAAGGATGAGCGGCACTCGAGGGCCAAGGAGCGGTCATCGAGTGGTAAAAGAAGCACAAGCAAGAGCAGGGACCGGTCGAGTTCTTTCCCACCATTTCCAGGAGGCGGGGGTGGTGAAGAGAGCGGACGAGTTCCCAGTCCTGACAGAAACGCACGCGACACGACCAAAAAGGTGAGCTTGTCAAACGCGGGCTCCCAAAATGAAACTGCTCGAGAGAGGGAATTGGAAACGCTGGTTCAGCAGCAGGGTGATTTGATTAAAAAAATGGAAGCTAGAATTGCAGAGATGGAACGCGCTCTTAAAAGCGGCCAACGACAAGGGGTACAGGCACCAGCAATACAGGGCCTACAGAAAGCGACGCAAGCGGCGTCTGCTCGCGTACAGGAGTGTGCGGCTATGGAAGTGGAGAATAGGGGGCCAGTCAAGAGGCCGCTGCCGGCAGATGAGGGAGTTAATGCAAAAAGGTTAGCCGAAACATCGACGGTAGACATGCCACAGCCGGTTGTTAAGGTCACTAGTCTTAAGGCAGACGTAAATAACCTTGCGGAGAAAGTAGGAAAACAGGGGGAAAGACAGGATAGATTGGAGGCTCGGGTCGACAAAATCGAAGCTAGACTCGACAAAATAGAGGAGCGTCTTGGCACCCTCGCCAGTGAATTCAGGGCTTCCCAAACCCAGGTTATGGGCATGTTTCAGCAGCTCCATACTTTATTGGAGGCAAGACTGCCCCCGTAGTTGGCCAAGCGCAAACATTGGACAACCTGTTGCCTCATCATGGCCCCTCGCCAACAAATTGAGATTTGGCAGTGGAACTGCAGGGGCTTCCGTCGCAAGCGGGGTAACCTGCAGTTACACGTACAAAATCTGGATAGTAAGCCGGACATAATAGCCTTACAGGAGACTAGTGGTTCCGTGAAATTACCCGGATTTAAGGCATTTACACCGCAAGGGATTGATCGAAGGGGCGTATCGCGCGTCTTTACCGCAGTGTTAGTCCATCGCAACACCACCGCCATTCAGCATACCGTACATAGCAGCAGGGAAGACTACGTACTGCTGGAGATTGTGCCCGAACGAAAGGATGAGAAGAGTCTGTTAGTACTTAATGTATATTGTTCTCCAAAAGATAAGGGATTGGGCTTGCCACCGCTCCTGATTCAAACTCAACGGTTAGCGGCTAGTGCTCAGCTTATAGTGGTGGGGGATTTCAATGCGCCTCACCCAGAGTGGGGTTACATCCGAGCCAGCCCAAAGGGCAATCGGCTTTGGCAAGTTGCTCGGGATCTGCGGTGGACGCTCTTAAACAACCCGCAAGATCATACGAGGATAGGCAACAGCATTAGCATGGATACTTCTCCGGACCTTACGTTTCTCAAGGGTATCAGTAAAGCAAAGTGGGTTAACACGGGACAAACGCTAGGAAGTGATCACTATATCCTTTCCACGACGTTTAGTGCTTCGAAGCATAAAGACAAAGTGAAAGGCCATAAAGTTACGGATTGGGACAGATTTAGGAAAACCAGGGCAGACACGGTGAACGGGGAAATTGAAGACTTGGACACTTGGGTTGAGGCGCTCAAGCAGGATGTAAAGAGTACCACGGTAGAAGTGCCAATCGAGGAAGAGGAGTTTACTGCAGACTCTAGGCTGTTACACATGTGGGAAGCGCACGCGAGTCTCCTGAAAAGGTGGAAGAAGCAGAAACATAATGGCGTCCTTCGCAGAAGGATGGCCAAGCTAGAACGCCAAATTGAAACCTACACATTGGACTTGCAGTGCAAGCAGTGGGGACAGATTTGTGATCGAATGAATGGTCAGTTCGGATGCAAAAAGACATGGCAGTTGTTGAGGCACCTTTTGGATCCGGCGGCAACCAAGTCGGCACAAAGGGGACAAATGATTCGGTTAGTGCATCAGTATCAAGGCACGATTGGAGAATTTATAAAAGAACTCCGGGATCGATACATAAACAAAGGAGTAGATGTTTGCTTACCACACTGTTCGGGGGCGGAAAACTCAGAACTAGATGAAGACTTTACGGTGGCGGAGGTGGAGTTTGCCATGGGGCAGCTCCGCACTACGTCAGCCGCGGGCCCGGACGGGGTTACTAATAAAATGCTGAGGAACCTGGATTTCAAATCGGTGGGGGCGCTCACGGACTTGATGAACAAGTATTGGGCGGCCGGGGAGATCCCAGCACAATGGAAGCATGCTAGGATTATATTTATTCCTAAGCCAGGCAAGAAGCTCTGCGTGGAGAACCTGCGCCCGATCTCGCTGACATCATGCGTGGGCAAATTGATGGAGCACGTGGTTTTAAACAGGCTTCAGGGTTATGCGGAGGACAAGGCGATCTTTCCCGCAACTATGATTGGTTTCAGGGCCAATTTGTCCACGCAGGACGTCATGTTACAGCTGAAACATGACGTAGTCGATCCCGGGAACGGCACGGGCACCAAAGCTATGTTGGGGCTCGACCTGAATAAGGCTTTTGACAATGTTTCCCATGAGGCAATATTAAAGAACCTATCGGACGTTAGCCCAGGGGCCAGAACCTTCCGCTACATCAGATCATTCTTGGAGAGCAGGACTGCGGAGATAGCAGTTGGAGAAATCAAATCGGATTCTTTCCCGATGGGGGGCAAGGGGACGCCACAGGGTTCAGTTTTGTCGCCGTTCCTGTTTAACCTCGCTTTGATTAAGATACCGCCGAGGCTGGAAGAGATACCGGGACTGAAGCACACATTTATGCGGATGATATTACTCTATGGGTGACCAGGGGTAGCGACGCGCAGTTGGAGGAAACACTGCAACAGGCAGTCAATATTGTAGAAGAGCTCGCAGGAGATGCGGGACTCTCATGCTCTCAGCCCAAGTCCGAGCTCTTTGTGGTTCGGGACAAACCACGAGGTCCACATGCGAGGCACTATATTCCGCCACCACCGCTGGAGGTAAAAGTGGGAGGTATGCCGGTCGCCGAAGCCCAAACGATCAGAATCCTGGGCCTATATTTACAGACTAACAGGAAGAATACGGTGGCCCTTGAAAAGCTTAAGAACACGGTCAACGCTACCGTAAGGCTAATCAGGCGAATCGCTAACCGTAAGAGCGGGATAAAAGAAAAGAATCTCTGTAAGCTGGTACAGGCGTTTGTGCTCAGCAGGATTACTTATGCGACACCTTACATGAAATTGGATACCACAGAAAAAGGCAAGGTCGAGGCTATGATTAGGCAGGCTTACAAGGCAGCCCTTGGGCTTCCTAACAATGCGTCAACAGACAGGCTACTAAGATTAGGGGTGCACAACATCCTGGAAGAACTACGAGAGGCGCACCTGGTGATGCAGCATGCTAGGCTTTCGACAACGGAAACTGGCAGGGATATATTAGAAAGGATTGGCGTTGGCGCCGAGGCTCCCGCTGGTGACACTAAAACTCAGGTGCGGCGAGAATTACACAAGGCCTTGTACATAAAGCCTTTGCCCAAGAACATGCATCCGATCCACCATGAGGCACGCAGGCAGGCAAGAGCCAGAAATTTACATGTTCAATATGGGGAGTACAAATCGGCAGTCTATACAGACGTCGCGGAATATAAGGACAAGGACGCATTTGCGATTGTGGTGGTGGACAGACGGGGACGCTTGGTCGCCTCTGGATCAGTCAAAACCCGCTCCTCAGAAACTGCTGAAGAAGCTGCAATAGCGCTAGCTATCACTAATTCTCAGTCTGACCTGATTCTCAGTGATTCAAAAACAGCCATTCGAAATCTGGCGAGGGGCAGAATATCGGTCACCGCCGCACGACTGCTGCACCGAGCCGCGGGGCGAGAAATTCGGGAAATAGAAATTGTCTGGGTACCAGCACACTCTGGAAACCCTGGGAACGAGGCGGCTCACCTGAATGCTCGAGGTTTCGTCAGCCGGGCAGGTGAGCCGCCCGTTCCAGGGAGATCCGCGAGAGATGGGCTGGTGTCCTTTCACGACATCACCAATCATTATAAACTAGAGCGTAGGCTTTATCCGCCCCCTCACAAGCGGTTGACCAAGGTGCAGGAATGCGTCTGGAGAAAACTGCAGACGCGATCTTTTCCCAACCCATACGTGTTGAGCAAAATATACCCGGAGGAGATTAAGCCACAATGCAAATGGTGCCAGGCAGTGGCAAGTTATGACCATATACTGTGGGAATGTAGCATGGTGCCGCCACCGGCGGATATTATGCGTGATCCCTCTCTCGAGCAGTGGGAGGCCGTGTTGGTCAGCTCAGACCCAGTCGTCCAGACAAGGGTCGTGGAGTGGGCCACACAGGTCGCCGTCAACCTTGGGTTGATGGCCATCTAACACGGAATCGTCCCCAACTGTTTTCTGACGAAATAAAGTTTTTCCATCCATTTGTACCGGACGCCATGGTTTTCAAGGTCAGCGTCTGATGAGGCACTACTGGCTTTTCGCCTTAGTAGGTGAGCAGAACAGCCCATGTGTTGCATCCAACGCTTTACGGCGTTGCATCGAACGCGCTGAGGCGTTGCGCCCAACGCACTGTGGCGTTGCACCGAACGCCACAGTGCGTTGGGCGCGTGCAAGAACATGCACGCGTGCAAGACTGTGCCGCGATTGTGATTGGTGGACTTGGGTGTTTGTTCTGTGTATGTGCCTGTTCGTGATTGGATGTGTACATTCACGTATACTTGGATGGGGGGCTTTTGCTATTTGTGTGTCAGTGTGTTACCACGGAACCGATGGAATAAAGACGTTCCAGGAGTACGTCTCTCGGTGTGAAGTACAACAAACTGGCCACGAGGATGGGATACGGCAAGATACCCTGAAGATGGCTTCGTCGGGCGCTACACTTGGCAAACTGCCGGAGTTTGACCCGGACAACGGGGACTTCGAGGTCTACCTCGAGCGTCTCGAGTGCTTCATCGCCGCCAACGACATTGCAGAAGAAAAGAAACTGCAGGTCTTCTTGACTACGATCGGCGAAAAGGCTTACGGGACGCTAAGGAGCTTGCTTCTTCCAAAGACGCCCACGAAAGTAACATTCGAGGTTGCCGTTGATGCACTTAAAAAGCACTAGGCTCCCAAAAGTTCCATGGTGACGGAAAGGTATCGCTTCCACCAACGAAAACAAGAGAAGCATGAAAGCGTGGCGGACTTCATCGTGGGTCTGAAGAAATTGGCGGCGACGTGTGCGTTTGGCACATTTCTAGAGGAAGCTCTGCGGGACCGACTAATCGCCGGCCTTCAAACAGACGCTGTGCGCTGCCGACTAATAGCCACGCCAGACGCTGAGCTGACTTGGGAACGCGCCTGCAACATCGCTGTGGCTATGGAAGCAGCTACGAAAGACACTCAGCAGATGACCTCTACGAAGTGCGAAGGCATCGCAGCGAGCGTCTCCGACTTGCACTGGCAAGGACAAGCAAAAGGACGGCGTCCACAAGCAAGTGCTGGCAAGAACGCGAAGAATAGTGCGTTCACAAAGACTGAAAAGACCACGCAGCATGGGACTAAAGCTTCTTGTCATCGCTGTGCGGGTCACCATTCACCAGTAAGTTGCCCATTTGTTAACAGTACTTGTTACAAATGTCAGAAAAAAGGGCACCTAGCTAAAATGTGTAAAACCAAACTTGTTAAAGAGCTGGATTGTGATGTCGCCGGAAATGAGTTACTTACGCTGTGTCACACTGATAAATGTTCAGGAACGCCGGCTATTACAGGAGATAAATGGAAAGGAAGTTCGCATGGAGTTGGATACAGGTGCTGCTGTGTCAGTTATGTCCGAATCTGAGTGCGCTAAGTTTTTTCCTTCAGCTAGCTTCAGAGAAGCTAATGTGAACTTAGTCGCCTACAATGGCACACCTGTCGACATCAAAGGCGTGATAGATGTTGATGTTCGATATTACGGTCAATGCTAGTCACTGACAATTGTCGTAGCAAAGGGTGCTGAAAAAGCTAGGATGCCAACATTGCTCGGTCGAAACTGGCTGCAAAAAATTAAAATTAGATGGCATAAAGTCATGTGCATGAAGAGTGTGAGGAATTCAGTTCCTGTAACGGAAATGTACAGCGAAGTGTTTGAACCAGGCTATGGCGCTATCAAAGGCTTCAAAGCCAGTATTAAGCTCAAAGAAGGTGTTACGCCGGTCTTTTGTAAGGCGCGGCCAGTGCCATATGCTCTTCGTGAGCAGGTGGAACAGGAACTGTTGAACATGGAAAAAGCACGAGTCGTGTACAGAGTAAGGCATGGTGCTTGGGCGACGCCCCTGGTCATTGTACCTAAAAAAGATAAAGGGCTGCGTCTGTGCGGTGACTATCGTGTCACTATCAATCCGACAATAGAAGTTGACCACTACCCTCTGCCCCTACCAGAGGATATTTTCACGACATTGCAAGGCGGAACCGTCTTCTCGGTCATTGACCTATCTAAGGCTTATCTACAGCATGAGTTAGATGAGCTAGCACAAGAATTGCTGACGGTCACGCACCTGGGCCTTTTTAGGTTTCAGCGTCTCCCTTATGGTGTCGCGTGCGCGCCTGCCGTATTCCAAGCAGTAATGGATCAGATCCTGGGCGGCTTATCGGGAACCGCCTGCTATTTGGACGATGTCGTAATATCTGGGGAGACATACGAGCAGTGCCGCGAGAGAGTCGAGCAGGTGCTCAGACGCCTAAGTAAGCACGGTTTAAAGGTCAACGCCGGAAAGTGCAAGTTCTTTCAGGAGAAAGTAACTTATTTGGGTCACCAAATTGATAAAAATGGCCTGCATCCTACTAGGGATAAGGTGATGGCTATAAAAAACGCACCCAAGCCAGTCAATGTGACACAACTGAAAGCCTTTCTGGGTTTGGTAAATTTTTATTCCAGATTCCTGCCAAATTTGGCAATGGTTTTAAACCTTTACATGAGTTGCTACGCAAAGAGACTCAATGGCACTGGTCACGTCACTGTGACGATGCATTAAATAAGTGCAAAGCGCTGTTGACCGATGACAGTGTTCTTCAGTTGTATGATGTTCGCAAAGACATTCAAATCACATGTGATGCGTCGGATTATGGCGTTGGAGCGGTACTGTCGCACGTGGAGAATGACGTCGAGAAGCCGATCGCGTTTGTCTCTAGGCCTCTCACCGCGTCAGAACGCAATTACGGGCACTTTGAAAAAGAAGCCCTGAGCATTGTCTTTGGCGTAAAAAAGTTCCATAAATACCTGTATGGAAGAACTTTTAAGATAGTAACAGACCACCAGCCCCTGACAGTGCTGTTCGACCCAAAGAGGCAGGGAAGCGCTGTGGCTACCGCGAGAGTGCATATGGCTGACCTTTTTGGCTAACTATCGATACATAATAGTGCACAAACCGGGGACAGCGATTGCTAATGCCGACGCGTTGTCCCGCCTGCCGCTACCTGACACTGAAGAGCTGGCTGAAGAATTTTTTTACTTTTCCACTCTCACTGACTTGCCGCTCACAGCTAAAGATATTGAACGCGCAACAGACCGTGACAGGCTCCTAACGAGCGTTCGAAACATGATCTGGCACGGTTGGCCAAAAAGCGTTCCAAATGTTTTGGGTTCGTCCGTTGGATCTTGCAGTTGATAATGGCTGCATTGTTTGGACCAACAGGGTTGTAGTACCGGAGAGTTTGCAAGCCCAGGTTCTAGCTCTTTTGCACGAGCAGCATTTGGGGATCACCAAAATGAAAGCAGTGGCACGTTCAATGGTGTGGTGGCCAGGCATAGATAATGCTCTAGAACAAGTGGTACACCGGTGTAAAACATGCCAATCTGTACTCCCTTCGACGCAAGCACTCGCCACAAGTCAGTGGCGAGTAAGCGATGTCCCATGGGAAAGAGTACATTTAGGTTTTGCAGCTATGGAAGGGCATATGTTCTAGATTGCTGTGGATGCATATTCGAAATGGCTTGAAGTGAAAATCATGCATTCAACAACAGCTACAAAAACTGTGGAAGCTGTACGTTCTCTGTTTGCGTCGCATGGGCTTCCAACTGAGGTGGTTACCGATAACGGCCCTCAGTTCACTGCTGCTGAATTTGAGGCCTTCTTAAAAGCGAACGGTGTAAAACACACGCTCACACCACCGTACCACCCACAGCAAATGGTGCGGTCGAACGAGCAGTACAAACTACGAAGAAATCACTTCTTAAGCAGCTACTAGACGATGAAGGGAAAGGAAAAGCCGATCGCTGCGGCATAGAATCGACAACATTTTGTTCTCCTACCGCACGACGCCCCATACCTTCACGGGGAAAACACCCGCCGAGCTCTTTCTCCGACGCAAACTGAGGACTCGGCTAACACTGCTTCAACCAAATGTTAGGAGTGAACTGCCAGACAAAGCGGAAAGAGTGAAATTGTCTGCAGACAAGCGACGGGGTGTACCGCGGTCCTTTTCTGTCGGTGGTGCTGTTTTGGTGCGTTCAGTGCGAGGTGAAGTTATTAAAATCACACCATCTCCCGCTAAAGGGGACCATGAGGCGATGCGAAGCAGTGTTTCGGCATGTAGAGCCCGCGTTTCAGAGGGGGAGTGGTGAGGGGGAAAGGGGAGAGGTGGAGGGTGAAAGGGAAAGTGGAGGTGGAGAGGGTAGGGGAGAGGGGAAGTGGAGAGGGGGAGGGGAGAAGAGAGGGGGAGGAGAGGAGAGAGACGAAGTGGGGAGTGGGAGGGGAAGTGCAGAGGGGGAGGAGAAGTGGAGAGGGGAGAGGGGAAGTGGAGAGGGTTTGCGCATGCGCAGTAAGGGTGGTCACGCCGCACACCACCACCACCACCGGATTGAACTCCGCTATAAGATGCTTCACATCTAAAATGGTTGCCAGGAAAAGTGACACGAGTGAAATCGCCGTGCACGTATTTGGTCCGTGTCGGAGGCCCTGTGCGATACGTGCATGCCGATCATTTGCAAAATCACTGCTGTACACTGTAGGAGCCCCCAGTATGATACCTGATCCAATTAGTTAGTCAAATAAATTTGGGAATTGATTTGCAAAAACCGTTTCCGTTTATGAGTGTCGTAGGAGGGTGGTAATAAAGTATTCTAGTACACTATGGGTGGTAAATGATGATGGTGACGATGACGATGATGATATCATTAAATATGTCTCATATCCACTCCGGGGAATTGGCTCATATGATGATGATGATGCTCCTGGAATTATTGGTATCTACGTACTCTTGGAAGCACTTCAGCCTCGTTATCAGTGCTTGTATTCCGCGTGCAGGGCTGAAAAGCGCGTGTGGCGCGTGGTTGGTGCACGGTCACGGGCCAGTCTCGAGCGACAGGGCCAACCAGCCAGGTGAACGGTCAGAGCTCATCGGCCAACGGGCGAGGCAGCCTCGACGTCCGTGGTGGCCCGGATCGTTCAGAGACCCGAACGAAACCGACCACCAGCCGTCCACAACGAAGGCCGTGTTCGCCATAGCCGCCGCCCGTCTTCGCCATAGCAATCTTCAACGAAGGTCAGTGGTGTAGCCAGAAATTTCTCTTAGAGCGCAGCTCCTAGGCATTCGTTCCTATGTTGTGCGGCGTGAGCGTCGTCGTAACCGGCAGTGGAGGATGAAGACGGCGATAACGAGGAGAGCTACAGGAGGAGGGAACGACAGTGGCGATATGACAGGTTCCGCGGCGGTCACCCGCGGCGTCACAGTAGTGCGCGCTGTCTAGCGGTTTCCGATGACGTCATTAAGGTATGTGGCGAGGGCGTTCATTGGTACCATATATGGAAATAAAGCGCCGCATGAATGGAGGCCTGTCTTCGGTGGCTGTTGTTGAACGCGTCCACGCGCTGCCTTCCGCGTTCTCCCGGTTAGCGAGGTAGTCGCGCTACGCTCGTTCCGCGGCGATTTCCTGAATGAGAATACCGACAGAAAGTCCTGTTCATTTACCGGGGTCCGTTACCTTTTCTTGCCTTGGCAGCATCACTAACCCAACCATCGTAAACACCCGTATTTATAACTAAACGGTACCATGTTTCGCAAACAAATTAAGCCCGTATATGCACCAACAAACGTTACGCTGTGCCCTTAACGCGTGTTAAGGGCACAGGAATGGTAAGCAGGACAAGGGCTAAGTATGTTGTGGGTTTATATTATTAATAATTGTGCGGATTTTACGTCCCAAATTCCCTATGTGATTGAGAGACGCCGTAGTGGATGGCTCTGGGAATTTCGACCTCCTGGGGGTCTTTTAACGGGCACCTAAATCTCAGTACACGTTAAACACTTCGCAGCGCAGAAAAAACAGACACAAAGGAAACGACACCAGAAAACATACGAGCGCTCTGGTGGTCGTTTCCGTTTGTGTCTGTTTTTCCTGCGCTGCGAAGTGTTTTAAGATGATCAACCAACAGGCCCAATTCGCCGCAATACTCAGTACACGGGCCTGTAGCAGTTCGCCTCCATATTAATGCGGCCGCCACGGCCGGGATTCGGTCCCGCGATCTGCGGGTCGGCAGTCGAGCACCGTAATCACTACACCTCCGTGACGGCTTAATGTTGGCTTATGAATATGAACCTTAATTTTCATTGCAGAAAAAGCGTAGTTGGGGCGTGTTCCCGCCACACAACAACAATAATAATCTGGCTTGCTTGTGTTTCGTTTTTCTAAATAAAACTGTGCGTTCGCTGCATTTGTATAAAGAATGTATGGCACGCTGGTTTAACGCGCACACCGTTCGTGACATGGAAATACAGGGCGCGCGCCGCTAAAGCAGCAAAAGGTACGCGGTAACGGTGGCGATTAATGTGTTACAAAAAACGCTCTAAAAACGCCTCTTTGTTTCGACAGGGTGTTTCAAAGCACCAAGTATTAAAATATTAAGCATAGGCGCTACGCGTCTCCAATTAGCGCAGTATTGTCCTCAGCCATGTACAACACGTCAGAATATTTTTTTTCAATCCGAAAAGCTCTGTAATTGACAAAAATTGCTTAATGAACTTTTTTAAATAGTAACTCAAGAGAAAGATCTTCAATACAAAAGTTGTAGCGCTTGTTCAGAAACAAATTTTTCAATATATGGTAAGATAACTACCCTGCTTAAATTTTTTTCCTGACCTTTCTTTAAAGCGCGCGAATTTTAAAAAAAATCTCGTGACTGACGCCTAACGCGCGGCGCCCAGACACATCTTCGTGTACATGAGGCAGAAACGCGTACAACATGGCATACGCACACGTAATTTGCGGTGCTCATACGATATATGTTCTTAACGACTGCCTCATCGGTGGCTCGACGTAGAAGCGCTTCTTCCAACTGTCGGCGCAAGAACATTTCTGGGCTTGCCACAGCCATTTTCATGACAGCTCACAATATCTATCAGCCTGACTCGAAGATCGCGGGATCGAATCTCGGCCTAGGCGGCCTCGTATCAATGGAGGCGGAATGCTAGAGGACCGTGTACTTAGATTTAGGTGCACGTTAAAGAAATTAGGTGGTCGAAATTTCCGGAGCCCTACACTACGGCGTCCCACATAATCATATAGTGGTTTTGGGACGCAAGACCCCAAGAACAGTATTTATCAGCGGCACATGGCTCTGGTCAGTGGCGTAGCCAGGGGTTGGCACACCGGATCCGTGCCCCCCCCCCCCCCTTCCGCCCATCAACGTTTGTGTGTGCGCGCCATGCGCGCACACACAAATGTTGATGCTCTCGCTTATACGTTGAAGACGTCGGTGTACTCTGGTGCTCTTTCTTTATGGCATTTTTCTAGCTTTTTCCTTCTTCTTTTGTGTTCTTCGTGTTCTTACCATTAAGTTATTTTACTTCTTTAAATGCTTTTTTACGTAATATTACGCGTACATGCTCGGGAACTCCATCATTCTGTCCGTTCATATGATTCTTTATTGTTTAAGATGTTGGATGTTTCTGCTGCAAGCGTAACTGCTTTACTTTAAAGGGCCCCTCACCAGGTTTGACAATTTTGAGCTAACGAGCGCAATGCATACACTGGGCGTTCACGATCACGTCTGTCAAAACTGGCAACGCTACGCGCCGCGGAAATGGGTCAAATTTCAAGGTGAACGCTGCTTGCCCTTCCTCTCGCGGGCGCGCGCTTTAGAGAATGAGGGGATGACGTACATGAGAAGATGGCCCTACGTAGATGGTAGTGCTGTGACGTCGCTCCTCTACGTAGACGACTGTGCTCTGACGTCGCCAACAGTAGCACGTGACACTGCGATAATTATTTGGCACGACATGTGTAGTTTGTGTAATTTGTTGCTTGAATAGATTAATAAAACTTGAGAGAAATAATGAGACATACAAAGGGAATGCGTGCGTCTTTTTAATTTTTTTTCGTGAATTGCAGCGAGATGCGGGGCTAATGTACCTCCCTTTCCCATGCGTTCGTGTCCCCGAGGTTAGCGCATCGAGCAGACGCCAGCCCTGGAAACGAAAGTAATGTTCTGGCGCGTTCGAGCACTCATTATGCTCGTTTATTCTACCGCGTCCAAGTAAACGTTAATGCGGCACTGGCTCATGATACCGCCACTCTCGTGCCCGTACAAATGTCCCAACTTTCATGCCCGTCCCGCAGAAACAGGCAGTACACCACAGAGAACGCCGACAAAACGCCCACGGCCGCTACATAAAAAAAAAAAAAGGTAGCGGCCGTGCAACGCTGCTCGCGTGCTCGGGCAAAGCCTTTGGCTCGGGCTGGCTCGGGCACGTCATGCGCACGTGACCATGCATGCGCATGACGTGTTCATGCGTATGTGTCAAGTGAAGAGGGCAGGGAAGGGATTTGGCTTGTTAAGGCTACACGGGGCGAGTGGCAAGGGTTTGAAACTGGCCTCCTCGCATCATGGTTTCGCGCCGCTACAAATTATTTTTTTTCAGCTCGTAATGAGCCGATTTGAAAAATTCTTGCAGCATACGGCTCTTCATTCGGCCCACAACAACTTGCAGCGTCTAACTAAAATTTGCTATGTGGCCTGGTGAGGGGCCCTTTAATACTCATATACTATAGTACTTCTTCGCGATTTGGTGGTACTTAAGCAAAAAGGAATTTCAATTTCTTGTGCCTTGTTTTGGGCCACCGTACATGCATAAGAAATTTGTTGGGTGACTAGTGCTGTTCTTTCTTTATTCCTTTTTACGTTCCAGACACTGCAGGAGGAAAGGGGAACGTCGACGCCGACAGCCCTGTCCTGCGAAAGAAACGCCGACTCGAGAAACGCAGGTATTTGCTACCATTAGTATATTTAACGCTTCCTGCCCCAGCGACAAACCCCCTGGCCCCTGGCTGGCGCATTTCTTAAGAGTAATTGAAGCATTACAATAAAAAAAAAGCGCTCAAGAAGCCAAAAAGAAGCACGTACAACTCAACAACCAAGGGAGGAAGGCAAGAAGACACAGGACAGCGCCTAGTCTTCCCGTTCGCGCGGTTTCCCCAGAAACCAGCTTTTGCAACATTGCCACCAATTCGTCATATTTCTGCTTTATTCTTGGTATTTTCCCCTTTATCGCAGTGTTCGGCCGGAGCATAGCCCTGCGTTTCAATTCTCCGCACGTCGTTCTTGTGTTGTCTGACTCTGTGCTGAATGTTCCAGGTTTCGTCCAACCAGCACTTAGATGAAAGCGAGAGCTTCCCTGACAGAAATCGCGCACACAATTGAACGACTTAACGGAGAACAGGAGCAGAGCACAACACTCTTGCCTAGCACTGTAAAAAGGGCGGCCATATAATTCAGTTCGAAGGTGATTTAATGACACGCAGCAAACACACAAAAAAAAAACCGGGAAAGACGGGCTGTTCGCCGGGTCTAGGCATATTGCGAGCGCACCCGGACACATGAGCCGCTCCTTAGGAACGTTGTCCACTCCGCGCGTGCATGACATTCGCGACGCGATGAACAGGAGTAGCCGAGATGTGAGAAGAAACGACACCGCTTGCACAAACGATGCAATGAATCCATGGCGAAGGACCCTAACGTCTCTAAATGGACGTGTACATCTGAGAACTGACTGACACCCTTCAAACACGTGGAATTCTTTCACCCAGCCACACAGAGTTGTCAGAGGAGTTTGACAGCTTTGAAGAAAAGATTTTCGTGCGTGTTCTTCACCCGATCCCATTTTGCTCCCCCACGATTCAGCAGTCAGAGTACCCCACCTCATAAATCATATTATCTCTCGTTACGCCTTTCCCAAGCATAATTTAGAATATGTGCTTTGTGTTCCGAGTATTTAAGGTGGGTTTCTGTAGGTGCATAACCTCTTATGTCTTCCCTGTTCAACTGCTTCTCGGATGCTGAAACGACGACAGTGCCCCGGGGTCTTCCCATACGAGCGCAGACGACGAATCGACAGATGGAGGTAATAACAGCCCGTTTTTTCTACCCTAAAATGTAGCCCCATGCCTCTTCATTGTTTTTATGGCTGATGAGACTGTTCGTAGTCAAAACATTGCGGCTGTCGGCTGTAGTCTTCAAAAACCTCAAGGGCAGTTGCAGAGCATCGGCAGAAACAGACGAGGCAAGCGAAGCTCGCAGTGGATGACTTGAAAAAATAATCGAATGAGGCGAAGTAATCTCGTTTGCAAGGTTGTTCCCGTACACGCTGCTGAAAAATTGAACGACAGGGAAATAACCAAGTTTAAATTTGTCACTATGCGTACCGCGGTATTCATACGGATGAAATAGAGCGGAACCATTGAATCGCTCAACGCAAACCTGATCGCAGCCGGACTGTTTTGCTTATATTTCTGGGATTTATAGACAAAGCTATTCCCTGAAAAGCTCTTTCCAGCTCAGACCTGGCAACAACCCCTCGCGTATTATTGCTCAAGTGCTCGAAAGCAGCTCATTAGGAAAACACCTCGCGAATTCACAAGCGAAAAGGGACAGCAAAATGAGAAATGTAAGCTGCACTCTTATAGGCGTCCAATTGGTGAGAGAATTTTTTACAGTCAAACCATCCGGGAATGAGTCTTATCTCTTGGACACGAGTCCATCGCGCTTGGAGACTGACCTTTGTTGCATGCAACTAGAGATAAAAAACACTCCCTTCTTTATTGTGGGACATTTTAAGTCAATTCTGAAACCTGAATGACCCAATATCGTACTGGCAGAGGCATGACTCGTGTGCACTTCGTCTCACAATGAATGGTCCTTTTTCTAAAGAAAATGTGTTTTTTCGTAAAGACAGGGTATAGCCACGAAGTGGCAGTCTTATGACTACAGTTAAACAAACGTCAAGAGCGCCTATTCGACACGGGATTCTTAGTCGAAATCTTGTGCGTCACACTTGAGCTTTTAAGTGAGAACAACAGATACGAGTTTATCGCGTCTTCCCGCACCTTGGCCGCTTACGTTAAGGTCCAATCAGTTCGTGCGTGCACTTACTCCATGATACACTCGCTCCTCTCTCTTGCCATTTTTTTTTCCGGAATACCCTACGTAATGAAATCGTGCCCACTGAAAATCATGTTTTCGAAGGCTATGCGCGCACAGACAAACGTTGATGCTCTCGCTTATTCGTTGAAGGTGTCGGTGTGCTCTGGTGCTCTTTCTTTATGGCATTTTTCTGGCTTTCTCCTTGTGTCCTTCGTGTTCTTACCATTAGGTTATTAAATGCGAAGCATTTCTTATCTATCTATCTATCTATCTATCTATCTATCTATCTATCTATCTATCTATCTATCTATCTATCTATCTATCTATCTATCTATCTGTCTGTCTGTCTGTCTGTCTATCTATCTATCTATCTATCTATCTATCTATCTATCTATCTATCTATCTATCTATCTATCTATCTATCTATCTATCTATCTATCTATCTATCTATCTATCTATCTATCTATCTATCTGTCTGTCTGTCTGTCTGTCTGTCTGTCTGTCTGTCTGTCTGTCTGTCTGTCTGTCTGTCTGTCTGTCTGTCTGTCTGTCTGTCTGTCTGTCTGTCTGTCTGTCTGTCTGTCTGTCTGTCTGTCTGTCTGTCTGTCTGTCTATCTATCTATCTATCTATCTATCTATCTATCTATCTATCTATCTATCTATCTATCTATCTATCTATCTATCTATCTATCTATCCATCTATCCATCTATCCATCTATCCATCTATCCATCCATCCATCCATCCATCCATCCGCCTAAGACTTTGTGCTCTCCTGGCCGTTTCTTTAATGGGATGTTCACCAGAATTGGTATGGCGTAACATGACTTTATGACGAAATTAAATGAGAGGTCAAAACATGAAAAGCCTGATATCCATGTCATGAAAGACATGATTTACATGCCACTGTTTTGGTGCTCTTGCGGCCGTTACGTTAGTTTGATATATACCAAAATTGGTATGGCGTGACAAGAGTGTATGACGAACATAAGTAACAGGTCCTAACGTGCAAATCATGACACCCATGTCATGTATAGCATGATTTACATTCCACGCTCATGGTGCGCTCGCGGCTGTTCCAGACACTGCAGGATGAAAGGGGAACGTCGACGCCGACAGCCGTGTCCCGCGAAAGAAACGCCGGCTCGAGAAACGCAGGTATTTGCTACTATCTTAATAGATAAACAGAATTCTCTAGTATATTTAACGCTTCCTGTCCCCAGCGACACGCCCACTGGCCCCTGGCTGGCGCATTTCTTAAGAGTGAATCAAGCATTACAATAAAAAAAAAGCACTCAACAAGCCAAACAGAAGCACGTACAACTCAACAACCAAGGGATGAAGGAAGAAAAAAATTGGGGGACGCTTAAGTTTCGCCTTTAAGAGTTGAACGCGATAGCAATATCCTGCCCCTAGTGCGCACTTCGAACACTACGAGTGTTTAAAAGAATGCGCGCACTAAGGTGTGTGCCTTATGTAATGGGTAGCATGCTTTAAACCAGGAGCAATTATGCGCGAGAACCTTTTTCGAAGCTGCGATGCACCCACTACGTGGTCTTAAGGGAATACGCGCAGTAATTTGTGTGCCTTTTGTAATGGGTGGCTGTCTTTAAACCACCAAGTCGTTATGATATTGACGTGGTGTGACGCCCTATGGCAATGTACGCTTGTACCACGCAATATTACTGCCATATTACATCTCGTACTGTGACACCTGTATACAGGACGCGTATTTTTTGAGAAGCATCAAAGTTACTTTCAGCGCAGCTCCAAGCAGAGGCGTGGCTGTGTGGTAGAACACCTGCTTGCCACGCAGACGGCCTGGGTTCGATTCTCACTCGGACCCAACATTTTTATTATTTATTTTATTTGCAGCTTTTTCGATTTTTCGGTCACGGACAAGATGATGATTTTTCGCTCACAACCAACGGTGCCGGCGCCGACGCCGACGGCGGAATTTCTGCGATACGAGCTCTTTAACGCTATCGCGTTAATACACAGGTCAGCGCCTAGTCTTGCCGTTCGCGCGGTTTCACCAGAAACCAGCTTTTGCAACATTGTCACCATTTTGTCATATTTCTGCTTTAGTATTTCTTGGAAGTATTTTCCCCTTTATCACAGCGCTCGGCCGGAACATATCTACGCGTTTCAATTCTCGGCACGTCGTTCTTGTGTTGTCTGACTCTGTGCTGAATGTTCCAGGTTTCGTCCAACCAGCACTTAGATGAAAGCGAGAGCTTCCCTGACAGATATCGCCAACACAATTAAACGACTTAACGGAGAAAAGGAGCGGAGCGCAACGCTCTTGCCGAACACTGTCAGAAGGGCGGCCATATAATCAATTTCGAAGGTGATTTAATGATACGCAGCATACACACAAAAAAAACCGGGAAAAACGGTCTGCTCGTCAAGTCTAGGCATATTGCGAGCGCACCCGGACACATGAGCCGCTCCTTAGGAACGTTGTCCACTCCGCGCGTGCATGACATTCGCGACGCGATGAACAGGAGTAGCCGAGATGAGAGAGGAAACGACACTACTTGCACAAACAATGCAATGAATCCATGGCGAAGGACCCGAACGTCTCTAAATGGACGTCTACATCTCAGAACTGACTGACACTCTTCAAACACCTGGAATTCTTTCACCCAGCCACACAGAGTTGTCAGAGGAGTTTGACAGCTTTGAAGAAAAGATTTTCGTGCGTGTTCTTCACCCGATCCCATTTTGCTCCCCCACGATTCAGCAGTCAGAGTACCCCACCTCATAAATCATATTATCTCTTGTTACGCCTTTCCCAAGCATAACTTAGAATATGTGCTTTGTGTTCCGAGCACTTTAGGTGAGTTTCTGTAGGTGCATAACCTCTTATGTCTTCCCTTTTCAACTGCTTCTCGGATGCAGAAACGCCGAAAGTGCCCCGAGCTCATCCGATAGGAGCTCGGACGACGAGTCATCGGCAGAGTCGGGTAATAACAGCCTGTTTTTTCTACCCGAAAATGTAGCCCCATGCCTCATCATTGCTTTTATACTTGACCAAACTCTTCGTAGTTAGGCGACACGAGACCTTTCATAACTTAAGTAAAAACATTGCGGCTGTCGGCCTTGGTCTTCAAAAACCACAAGCGCAGTTGCAGAGCATCGGCAGAAACAGACGAGGCAAGCGAGGCTCGCAGTGGATGACTTTAAAAAATAATCGAATGAGGCGAATTAATCTCGTTTGCAAGGTTGTTCCCGTACACGCTGCTGAAAAATTGAACGACAGGGAAATAACCAAGTTTAAATTTGTCACTATGCGTACCGCGGTATTCATACGGATGAAATAGAGCGGAACCATTGAATCGGTCAACGCAAACCTGATCGCAGCCGGACAGTTGGGATTATATTTCTGGGATTTATAGATAAAGCTATTCCCTGAAAAGCTTTCCAGCTCAGACCTGGCAACAACCCCTCCCGTATTATTGCTCAAGTTCTCGAAAGCAGCTCATTAGTTAAACACCTCGCGAATTCACAAAGGTTCTCCCTGCCCAAATATTAGAAGAAGCGAGTGAGCTGACCGACGACTTTTAAATGCGCCCGTTGCGCTCTTCGCGCCATCTCGCTGGTAATGAAGAAACGCTTATCAGCGCCTGCCGTTTTTGAGTCCTGCCAGCGGTAAAGGGTGTGTATATAACGCTCGCCGTTAGCTGCCTGAGGGATCTGTGCTTTGTGGCATAGTGGTTAGCGCCACGCGCTGCTGAACGAGAGGTCGCTGGTTCGATTGCACGCTTCGGAAACATTTTTCTGAATTATTTTTCTTTGGGAATTTTATATAAATATACATACTTATACATATACGGTGAGTGACGGCGGCGACGGCAAAAACCAGCCGAGACTGTCCATATAATTGCTATCGCAATAAAAAATTTCAGAAAATGCTTCTGAAGCGCGGAATGGAACCAGGGACCTCTCGCTCCGCAGCGCGTGGCACTAACCACTACGCTACAAAATGCAGATCCTCCAGGTAGCTAACGGCGACCGTTATATACACACCCTTTACCGCTGGCCGGACTCAGAGACGACAGGCGCTTATAAGCGCTTCTTCATTACCAGCGAGATGGCGCGAAGAGCGCAACGGGCGCATTTAAATGTCATCGGTCAGCTCGCTCGCATATTCTAGTATTTGCGCAGGGAGAACCTTGCCCTTCCGCTGTCAACTCGCGCGGTAGTTGCTGCCGGGAGGCGGCTTTTCTTGCTATATCACATTCATTCCTTCGCCCTTGCGGCGAAACTGTGAATTTTACTTCTTTAAATGCATCTTTACGTAATATTACGTGTACATGCTCGGGAACTCCATCATTCTGTCCGTTCATGACTAATAATGGTTTAAGATGTATGATGTTCCTGCTACAAGTGTAACTGCTTTACTTTAATACTCGTATATTACAGTACTTCTTCGCGACTTAGTGGTACTTAAGCAAAAAGAAATTTCAATTTCTTGTGTCATGTTTTGGGCCACCGTACATGCATAAGAAATGTGTTGGGTGACTAGTGCAGTTCTTTCTCTTCCCTTTTTACGTTCCATACACAGCAGGAGGACAGGGGTACGTCGACGCCGACAGCCCTCTCCTGCGACACAAACGGCCTCCAGCTCGAAACAGGTATTTGCTACCACCTCAATAGATAAACTGAATTCTCTAGCGTATTTAACGCTTCCTGCCCCAGCGACACGCCCACTGGCCCCTGGCTGGCGCATTTCTTAAGAGTAAATCAAGCCTGACAATAAAAAAAAGCACCCAAGAAGCCAAACAAAAGCACGTACAACTAACCAACCAATAAAGGAAGGCAGGAAGACAAAAGTCAGCGCCTAGTCTTGCCGTTCACGCGGTTTCACCAGAAACCAGCTTTTGCAACATTGCCACCATGTTGTCATATTCTACTTTATTATTTCTTGAAGTATTTTCCCCTTTATTACAGCGCTCGCCCGGAGCATAGCTCTGCGTTTCAATTCTCCGCACGTCGTTCTTGTGTTGTCTGACTCTGTGCTGAATGTTCCAGGTTTCGTCCAACCAGCACTTAGATGAAAGCGAGAGCTTCCCTGACAGAAATCGCCAACACAATTGAACGACTTAACGGAGAACAGGAGCGGAGCGCGACGCTCTTGCCGAGCACTGTAAGAAGGGCGGCCATATAATCCAGATCGAAGGTGATTTAATGATACGCAGCATACACAAAAAAAACGGGAAAAACGGTCTGCCCGTCGAGTCTAGCCGCTCCTTAGGAACGTTGTCCACTCCGCGCGTGCATGACATTCGCGACGCGATGAACAGGAGTAGCCGAGATGAGAGAAGAAACGACACCGCTTGCACAAACAATGCAATGAATCCATGACGAAGGACCCGAACGTCTCTAAATGGACGTGTACATCTGAGAACTGACTGACACTCTTCAAACACCTCGAATTCTTTCACCCAGCCACACAGAGTTGTCAGAGGAGTTTGACAGCTTTGAAGAAAAGCTTTTCACGCGTGTTCTTCATCCGATCCCATTTTGCTCCCCCACGATTCAGCAGTCAGAGTACCCCACCTCATAAATCACATTTTCTCTTGTTACGCCTTTCCCAAGCACAATTTAGAATATGTGCTTTGTGTTCCGAGTACTTAAGGTGGGTTTCTGTAGGTGCATAACCTCTTATGTCTTCCTTTTGAACTGCTTCTCGGATGCAGAAACGACGAAAGTGCCCCAAGGTCATCCGATAGGAGCTCGGACGTTGCGGCCTCAACCAGCAGAGGTAATAACAGGTTTTTTTTCTACCCGAATATGCAGCCCCATGCCTTTTCATTGCTTTTATACTTGACCAAACTCTTCGTAGTTAGGCGGCACGAGACCTTTTATAACTTCGAGACCTTTTATAACTTTTAAAACCTCAAGCGCAGTTGCAGAGCATCGGCAGAAACAGACGAGGCAAGCGAAGCTCGCAGTGGATGACTTGAAAAAATAATCGAATGAGGCGAAGTAATCTCGTTTGCAAGGTTGTTCCCGTACACGCTGCTGAAAAATTGAACGACAGGGAAATAACCAAGTTTAAATTTGTCACTATGCGTACCGCGGTATTCATACGGATGAAATAGAGCGGAACCATTGAATCGGTCAACGCAAACCTGATCGCAGCCGGACTGTTTTGCTTATATTTCTGGGATTTATAGATAAAGCTATTTCCTGAAAAGCGCTTTCCAGATCAGACCTGGCAACAACCCCTCCCGTATTATCGCTCAAGTTCTCGAAAGCAGCTCATTAGGAAAACACCTCGCGAATTCACAAGCGTAAAGGGACAGCAAAAATAGAAATGTAAGCTGCACTCTTATAGGCGTCCAATTGGTGAAAGAATATTTTACAGTCAAACCGTCCATCGCGCTTGGCGACTGACGCTTCGTTGCAACTAGAGACAAAAACCACTCCCTCCTTTATTGTGGGAAATTTTAGGTCAGTTCTGAAAGCTGAATGACCCAATATCGTACTGGCAGAGGCACGACTTCTGTGCACTTTGTCTCACAATGAATGGTCGTTTTTCGAAGAAAAATGTGTTGTTTTGAAAAGACAGGGTATAAGCACGAAGTGGCGGTGTTGTGACTACAGTTAAAGAAACAGAGCGCCTACTCGACACGGGCTCCTTAATCGAAATCTTGTGGGTCACACTTGAGCTTTTAAGTGAGAATAACAGATACGCGTTTATCGCCCCTTGCCGCACCTTGGCCGCATAATTAAGGTCCAATCAGTTCGTGCGCGCACTTACTCCATGATACACTCGCTCCTCTATCTTGCCATTTATCTCCTGAATACCCTACGTAATGAAATCGTGCCCACTGAAAATCATGTTATCGAAGGCTATGCGCGCACACACAAACGCTGATGCTCTCGCTTATTCGTTGAAGATGTCAGTGTGCTCTGGTGCTCTTTCTTTGTGCATTTTTCTGGCTTTCTCCTTCTTCGTGTTCTTACCATTAAGTTATTTTATTGCGATCGCAATTATATGGACAGTCTCGGCTGGTTCTGCCGTCGCCGTCGCCACCGTCATTCACCGTGAATGTGTATATATATATAATATATATATATATATATATTATATATATATATATATACACATTCACGGTGAATGACGGTGGCGACGGCGACGGCAGAACCAGCCGAGACTGTCCATATAATTGCTATCGCAATAAAATAATTCAGAAAAATGCTTCCGAAGCGCGGAATCGAACCGGAGACCTCCTGCTCCGCAGCGCGCGGCGCTAGCCACTACGCCACAAAATGCAGATCCTACAGGTAGCTAATGGCGAGCGTTATATACACACCCTTTACCGCTGGTCGGACTCGGAGACGGCAGGCGCTTATAAGCGTTTCTTCATTACCAGCGAGATGGCGCGAGGAGCGCAAAGGGCGCATTTAAACTCAATGCCGCGTCGAGTTTATTATTAGAGGAGAAAACAAAGTTCAAAGTTTCATTTTTAAATTTCGCGCCGAACTTTGTAATTCGTGACGTAAAAGACTTCAAAGAGCATTTAACGTATTTTGGCGCCACTGGCTCGACGCAATTTCGACAAACTCGTTATGTCAAGTCTCTGGCCCCCTCAGAGGACAATGTACTTCGATTTAACCGACTAGGAACTACGTAGGCCCAAGCAGGCGCCGTCAAAAATATGTGACGTCATGGCAAATGGTCCGGGAATTCCAAGGTGGCGTCGCCACCTGTATTTTCTTTTTGCGCGTTTTCTCGCTTATTAGGCGTCTTCGCGCAGAAAGCGTGGTGTTTTTGGTATCGTGGAAGACTACTTTACTAATGCGAGAAAAATCGTTTTGCTCTTTAGTGTCCCTTTAAATAACACCAGATGGTCGAAATTATCCGTAGCCCTCCACTACAGCGTCTCATAGTCATATCGTTGTTCTGGTACGTAATACCCCAGATATTATGTTATTGTCGATGCGTCGTGCGTGCGATCTCGTGTGGGGTTTTCATTTTAAGATGGGTGTGTGTTATTAGAGAATAGTTGCCAAGAACGCTTCAAACGAAACTCATTATTGATGAGCGCACGTGCACATTCTAATCATCCGGATGTTTAAGCTATGCAACGACGTATTTCCGCTTGAGGTGATAAAGACATGCCCATTCTAGGCGCTTTATTGCGTTGAGGTACCTCGATTCTGAAATTGAGCACTTGTGCAAGTTTCCGTCTTCAAGCGCGCATTTGACAACGTCCACATGTCCTCGCTGGTTTGCGCGGCGAGCGAGGTGCGATTTTCTCACTGAAGGAAGCATATGGCGAGTGTTTGTGGCATGTAAAACTAATTCCAGCCCTATTCTAATCGCAACACTGTCTTAATGAAAGTTAACTGGTTTTACGGTTTCTCTTCTTGTAAAAAAAATCCCCTGCATAACATGAGCGAAAAAAAAAGATCGGAGCCCTTTCATTGCTGTAAAGATGGAAGCGACCGAAACTATGACGATGGCGGGTCTGGTATCGTGAATATTGCTATAGTTCATTTATATATCATCATTTTTTTCGGTTCAGGTTCCTTTAGCGTTAAGGCAGGTCACGAGGTTATTGGTTCGGATTCGGGTTCAATTCTGGTTAAGGTTCCGGTTCTGGTATGGTTTTCTATTCGGGTTTGGTTGGACGCTGCATTCGTATTAAACATACACTCCTGGCGTGATTAGTGTGTAATTATAAATTTCATAAATATTCTGAGATATGTTGTCTTGTCAAAGGTATATATCGCTTCAGATGTTCTTGAAGAACGGTATTGAGATATCACTGCGCAAACTGCTCGCTGGACGGATATCGACATCTGTGAACAAGCGTTACGACCGTGATTATAGCTTGTGGCATCGTTTTAGATGCGAAGTATCTTAAGGCGGAGCTCAATCCGGTGGTGGTGGTGTGCGGCGTGACCACCCTTACTGCGCATGCGCATACCCTCTCCACACACCTCCTCTCCACTCACCCTCTCCCCTCCCCCTCCCCTCTCCACGTTCCCTACCCCTTCCCTCTCCACTTTCCCTCTCCACTTTCCCTCTCCCCTTCACCTCTCCACTTCCCCTCTCCCCTCCCCATTTCCACTCTTCCTCTGAAACGCGGGCTAGACATGCCGAAATTCTCTCCTGCGCAACGCCGCGATGAGCTCGAGCGCATGCGCGTCCCCTCCGCTTCTCTCTCCTCTCCCACGCTGCCCCCCTCTCGCCCGCCTGTCGACCGCGTTCCCCGCTCGCCCTGCCCTGTGAGAATTAACAGCCAGTTCCACGACGCGAGGTCGGTAGCATGCCCAACGAACGCCAACGGAACGCGATCGTGCAAGTGCTCCGGCTTCGCATCGCCTCATGGTCCCCTTTAGCGGGAGATGGTGTAATTTTTTCTACACACTGGGAATAATTTTCATTGGCTGAGAGTTTAGCAGAGTGTACCAAACGTTACCCTTAAGCCGCTTTTACATAATCACTCGATTTCCAACCTACTGGGTAAAAGTAATACTGGGTAAATATTAATAATTTTATTATTATTATTATTATTATTATTATTATTATTATTATTATTATTATTATTATTATTATTATTATTATTATTATTATTATAAATAATTTTACGTGCCAAACCCACGATATATTTGAAGGTCCACCGTAGTGGAGGCCTTCGAAAATTTGGACCACCTGGCGTTCTTTACCGTGCGCCCACATCGCACAATACACAAGCCTCTAGCACTTGCGACCGCGGCGGCCGGGACCGAACCGATGACTTTCAAGCCGGCAGCCGAGCACCATTAACCACTACACAACCGCGACAGAAAACCTCAAAAGTCTTGTGCATGAGCAGAAACACCAACCACGTAAACTGTCACGTGGCAACGTCGACATTCGCAGATAGGACGGTAAAAATCGTGCCTGGGCCGAATACTCGAAGCTTTCCGATTCCAAGTGTGTTCTGTCTTTAGGCGGCTGTCTTCGCATAACGATATATACAGCGAGAAGTTTGTCCAAAGTTTAATTTTATGAACAATTCTGGCCTAACACGTTTTTCTACATATGGGCCCTGCATTGCTTTTGCGACATGAGTTGTCTTTCTCAAATTATTCTGGCAGGATATTGACATCGGTAGACCTGGTCTTCCGACCAGTAAGACGATTTTGGCCTGCGGTCGGAGCAAGACTAGTAACGTTGCTCTACCGTCTTCGCTGGGGGCACGACGCGTCGGTGTCTCACTGGACGGCGTCTTTCACTTTCGCCGACCGAAAGGTGGTTCTGCTGGAAGGGGACCAGCTCGACGACGGGCGACTGGCGCAGGTTCGGAGGGTGACGACGGTCGACGCTGAGTGGTCGCAGCCACGCCCCAAGGTAAGAGGTGCTTTACCAACGAGGAACACGTAATGTTATGCGGAGTCGATGCAAAAGGGAAAAACGGGTGGCATAGAACGAGAACATTACCATACGCCGAAAACTGATTAGGCCATGAAAAAACAGCATGTTTTACTTTCATTTTTTTTAACAACACGTAGTCGGGTAGAAGGCGTTCTTTTTACCAGATCAAAAATGAGTTCAGAAGCGCCGAAGGGCGTACGTGACATTTACTACCGCTTTAAATCGGCTCTCTTGCGTTGCAATGACCCGAGTTACCTTAAACAGCGTACAGTGTACACACACTCACTGGTTGCTGCCTGGTTACGCAAAAAATAACGGATATCGCACCTTGCCCATCCTTCGATTGTTGTCTAAGTGGTTGCGATGAGCTTTGACCTAATACAGCAAGAAATCTTTCACGCAACTAGGCGGCCAGGATGTGGCGATGCTAATCTCGTATATATGGGTTGTATTATGCAGAGTGCTTCAAGAAATGCGCCCGAAAATCTTGTACACATTAAAACTAAACATTAAGGGACCGCTGCCTTCTGGAAGCTAAGCTAGACTATTCTAGTTCAATGTATCTAGAGTTACAATTTTTCTCTCGGCTGTAAGTGTTCCAGTGAGTCAAGGAACAGAGGGTATAGTGTCCACTGAAAGCACGAATGAATAAAATATTCTGCAGACTCGGTGAGACGCAATGCAGCTGTTAATCTCAAAATTGAAATCTGACTTTTCTTATGGCAGGGGGCGATGAAACCGATGACTTAAACCATAACGGGGACTCCAGTTATGTCCACCTGGGTATTCTTAGCATCTTCGCAAACTGAAGTTTTGTTTCCTTCTAGCAGCTAAGCTAGACTATTCTAGTTCAATGTATCTAGAGTTGCAATTTTTATCTTGGCTGTAATAGTGTTCGATGGTCAGGTAGATCTCCAGGCAGGCGTAAAAAAAAGAAACCTCACGAGACTCAGTTTAAAAGGCACTGATTAGTAGTTTCATCATGCTTTATGATTTAAGTAGGGCACTTTCCACTAAAGCATGTTCTACGCTACATTAGTGTGACTGCAGCAAATTGAAAATTTTCACAACTTGTTTTTAATTAAAGATGTTGATTCTTCGAAATTGCAGCTGTCGCTCGGGCTCTACCCTATTCAACGCGACCAAGTTGATGCCCTCACCGACAGGAATGATTTCCTTGATCTAGGACAATACGATAAGGCCCACAACAACTGTCAACATGCAGCTTTGCGGATTTTCCGAGAACTGACTGTGCAGGTACCTCGAGACCTTCAAACAGAACAGCAGGCAATACGGTCGGCAACCTGGCGCCTTGTTGGTGGTGTGGTGGCGACCATCGTAACCACTGTGTCGGTGCTAGCGGCGCGTAGCGCTTTTAGGGGCGAAGCTCCTTAAGGCGGCACCCGTTCGTCCCTCGTAGTCGTCATCGTCGTAGTAGTCCGTAACAAGTCTTACGCTTTGACCTCCAAGGTGGTGCCGGTGGGAGATTTCTCCTGTGCGTTGTTGAACAATAAAAAATTCGCAGCGTGCGCGTTAACTAAAAGCCGAATTCTTCTGTCTCTCATTCCCCATTAGCAGCCATTGGCATGTTCCAGTAGGAAACGTTAGTAGAAGTAGAAGTGTAAGTGTTAGAGTAGTCCGTAACAAGTCTTACGCTTTGACCTCCAAGGTGGTGCCGGTGGGAGATTTCTCCTGTGCGTTGTTGAACAATAAAAAATTCGCAGCGTGCGCGTTAACTAAAAGCCGAATTCTTCTGTCTCTCATTCCCCATTAGCAGCCATTGGCATGTTCCAGTAGGAAACGTTAGTAGAAGTAGAAGTGTAAGTGTTAGCTAAAAGCCGACTTCTTCTGTCTCTCATTCCCATTAGCAGCCATTGTTTACCTCCAAGGTAGTGCCTGGTGAGATTTCTCCTGTGCGTGATTAAACAATAAAAATTTTGTTCAAAACGCCGTTGATTGATGAAATAAACCAACGAAAGACGCCAGATGTTTTGTAAAAGCAGAACGAAAGAACGCCAGATGTTTTTCTTAAAGTGTAGTAGTAGTTGTTCTATGTAGCCACCTCGCCCGATCGTCAACGGGCGAGGTGGACCGGCAACGGCGCGAGGACCCTGCCGTACGAGAGTTAAATCACACTAAAAGACATACTTTGCGGGCGATACACTCTAGTGAGCTTTCAACTTTTCGTCTTAATGTACATGATAAAGAAATTATTTCTACGAAAAACGCAAGGCACACCTTGAGCAATATACTTGGTTTTGGGACGCTAAATGGAACCATGAGGCGATGCGAAGCCGGAGCACTTGCACGATCGCGTTCCGTTGCCTTTCGTTGGGCATGCTACCGACCTCGCGTCGTGGAACGCGCGTCCTGTCTTCCCTCTAGCCTTGCCTTTAATTCGCACAGGGCGAGCGGGGAATGCGGTCGCTCTTGGCGCTCTTTCGCTCGGGAGCGGACCTTCTTCCTTGCATTTCACCGATCACAAGTGATAATGAAGGGACCACGTAAACCAACAGTACAATAAAAGTTTGATGTTTAATATATACACGATGTTTCACACTCTTTATATTATGTACTGGGCGCATTTCACGGAAGAGTTTCACGGTTTACAGATGATTCCCTCCGTAGCTTCGCCCCACTCATCATCATTCACCCCGTGGATATGCTGTGATTTTTTTAGTCTCGGAAGGCTGTCGGCACCAGAGTACGCTGCATATCCGACAACAAGAACGCGTGCGAGAACAGTTTCCCTCCCTCTCCCAGGAATTGGGTAACGAGGTTCGCCAAGGCATTCGAGACCCTGTCAGATAGCTTCTACTTCGCGCGACTGCTAGGGACAAGCTGGTCAAGACGTCTGACTTTGAGTTTTGCATCCCCAACAGCAAGAACATGTGCGAGAACATGTACGCGTTTCCCTCCCTCTTCCAGGAATTGTGTAACGAGATGACCGCGAATCCATTTGAGAGTCCAATGCAGGGCGATTTGTCCGGTCGGCACCGAGGCCAAGGCACTGGATGGTCAGCACGGGAAGATATACTCCTCAGAGTGCAGCCAAACAAGAGAGTAAATGTTAATGACACAGTTCTGTGAATTAAAGCGTACCTGACTTGTCGGCACGAGGTGTTCAGGATGGCGTTTGTCTTATTGGCGACCCTTCAAAGCGCAAGCCGTAGGCGACATTTAGCGGCCTTCTCCACGTGCCATCTCCACGCATTTGAAGGATGTGGAACGTCTTTGTAGTTACAACGGGTGCAGTTGCAAGGTCGGCTGGCTCCCATTTCATTCTGCAGCTCCTCTTTCGGCTCCCGGTCATCGTAGTTTCCACGTCCTTTCTGTAGACGGCCAGGTCCAAATTCAAGTAAAGTGTGTTAGAAGAGTAAGATGCGCTCTGATACTTTATGCAGTTAATTTAGTACACAAGAACTATAACATTCACAATGTTAAGTATAACATGAATAAATTCAGATCGGCTCACGGGGTTCGCAACGATCCATTCGTTTATCCGAATCAAACGCCAAAACGCAAGAATAAACAAAGCCACAAGTGCGTTCGAAGTCGCAAGCACGAAGATTCGGCAAATTAGTGAGCTACCCTTATTCCCATAGTGGCTGAACGATCGCAGCACCAGAGTTCCTTCTTGTAAATATTGTAGGAAACTCTATGCCGCTTGGAGCCCTGCAGATGCGCAATTACTCCGCGGCTGTACTCAGTCAACAGCCTAGCCGGCGTGTAGCAGCGAATTCAAATTGATTTTAAATGCGAAGTGTATGTGGCTAGATAGTGATCGTCGTCTTAACTTGTTGTAGACCAAAATTGATATAGGAGGGTAACAGGGTTTGACGAATATGACTCTCTGGCAATGGCATGAATAACGTGAATATCCTGTCCCGTACGTCGTCAAACCCTTTCCTCCAGACACATGTGGCACATACTCGTATACCACGGGCCGCGGTATGCTGGCAGGGGCGTAGCCAAGGGGGGGGTTGGGGGGTTCAAACCCCCCCCCCCCCGAAATTTTTCAGTTTTGCTTGCGTATATAGGCACGCACACATACAAACGCACGCACGAACATACATCAAGTATGGTTGAACACCCCCCCCCCCCCCGAAAAAAATTTCTGGCTACGCCCCTGTATGCTGGTATGCGCCACAGTTTATTGGCAGTTTATATCTACCCAGGAACGGCGAGAATAGAAATTGGTAATTTAAATGAGAGACCGTTAAAACCGACATCGGAAGCGTTGACCCGACGAATGCAAAGGATTAAAATCGGGATCTCAGCAGGAATCGAACTCGAGCGTTCTGCGTGGCAGTCGGGCATTCCACCACAGAGCCAAGCCAGGTCTTGAAACTGCTTTGGAAAAATACCCTATGCAGGCGTAATGTCGGTACAAAGTCATTTGTGGTTGCAGTGATAACTAATTTTATAACGAAGCAATAAACATTACATATGTACTCCTATCATACAGGCGTCATGTCGGGTTAATGTCGATGGTAGTTCCAGTGTTGGCTCCGCTTTTATAGCAGTTTTATGAACATTGCATTTGTATTCCTGTAATTTAGCAAGCTATATTCAAGCGTTGCTCGACTCGGGAGGAATACGCTAATGAAAACTACATAGGATATTCCCATCATCGCACCGTAAACTGCACTTCGTTTCGATAATACTGACTGTGCTATAACGTGAGTGCCAGAGCAGTCGACGTACTTCGTAAGCCCATGATGCGCACACAACTACTGCCCTTAGAAGAATACGTCGATCCACCTCTTAACGTTTAGCTCAAGGCCAAAAAATACACGATTGGCATTTGCTCGCCGACTGCTTCGCATGAAACCGATTCCCACAGGATGTGGGAGCTGCCGAATTTTTCTCTCCTTTTTGCGCATAGTTTGCATCCCCACATACAAGACAAGTACGCTCCCTGGCATATGTATTTGTTTGCAGGCTCTAGTTATATATAGTTAGCCATATTAAAGTACTATATATAAGATCGATTGGCTCTACACGGCACGACGCGTCATGCACGTCGCAGCGATGTACACGACGCACACTAGTCCGCGCTCGTGTTCGTATGGCAGTTCGTAGTGCGAAATGGCTTCGTACAGCACCTGATCGACCAAAGAAAGCTGCATATGGAAGCAGCGCTCTATGGGCTCGCGTCGCTGCGGGTCCGACGTACTTGGTGGTACACGACGCGTCGTGCGCATGGCAGCGATGGGCACTGCACTCTAGTACGCGCTTATGTTTGCCAGGCCGTGCGGTTTGTGCGTACTTCGTGGTGTGGTACGACTTTGTTCCGGCACCAGCTCGACTGACGGACAGCGGTGAAGTCTATATTGAGCATTTCGTAGCTCAAACAGCTTGTACGAAGCGACGCCTGCCAATTTCTGCCTGCTCGCAGTAAGCGCGGCTGCGCGCGTAGTGTGCGGAAACCGCCATTCCTCGCGAGTCGCGCCAGCGCTACGCGCGCTGACGCGCTCTTGTTCAGGCTCGGACAGCGTACATGTGGTTGCCTTAAGGCCAGACCATGTGAACCATGTGAGCGTGTGAAAGGTTCTGTGATTCGACGCGCGTGCTTGAACGAGCATGCAGTGCACGGAGGTCACTGTGTGCAAAATGTAGCTAGAGAATCCTGTCCCATTACGCCAGGCATCCCAGGATGCTTCGAAAGCGAATGTTTCAATGAGTGTCCGTCTATTGTATCAAGAGAATCCTGTCCCATTACGCCAGGCATCTCAGGATGCTTCGAAAGCGAATTTTTCAATGAGTTTACGTCTATTGTATCAAGAGAATCCTGTCCCACTTCGCCAGGCATCCCAGGATGCTTCGAAAGCGAATTTTAGATGCGAAGCATCTTATAGCGGAGTTCAAACCGGTAGTGGTGCTGGTGGTGGTGGTGGTGGTGTGCGGCGTGACCACCCTTACTGCGCATGCGCATACTTCCTCCACACACCTCTTCTCCCCTCCCCTCTCTACATCCCCTCTCTACTTCCCCTCTCCTTTCCCCTCTCCCCTCCTCCTCTACACCTCCTCTCATCTCGCCCTCTCCACTCCTCTGAAACGCGGGCTCGACATGCCGAAATTCTCTCCTGCGCAACGCCGCGATGAGCACCAGCGCATGCGCGTCCCCTCCCCCTCTCTCTCCTCTCCTACGTTGCCCCCCTCTCGCGCGCCTGTCGACCGCGTTCCCCTCTCGCCCTGTGAGAATTAACGGTCAGGCTAGAGTGACCTAGAATAGGGGGAGTGTCCAAAGCGCCGCGCGAATACATGGGAGGAGCGAGGGCCTTTTGCGGTGAACTTCCGCGCCGCGGCGCTGCCGTGCCGGACCCGTGGGCTTTCTCCGCAGCGGAAGCCCCGTCAAAGCGGCGAGCGTCTGCTACGCGCGTGATATTTTGGCCGCTATTAGCTAAAATTGCGGAGATTTGGGCAATATTTAATACTGCGTCACTGCAACATAATACTGCAGCGACTCATCACACAGAGAACGCGTTTGTTAGTTTGTGTGTTGTGAAACGGGGTTTTTGTATATATCCTTTCAGCTGGTTTGTCACCGCATTGGTCCACACTTCCGCGGCTGTTTGAGGGACGCATCCTGCGCGCACTTCATCGTGAGAAAAGGCGCTTAAATTACTTTCGTGTGGAATGACGAACGTAAACTTGCTGCAGGAGAGAATAAACTGGAGATAACCAGGAGAACGTAGCACATATACACGTAGTAACTAGCTCATGCATGCTAACGCGTTTGCACCCTTCATATCCTATCTTTTATTTCGTGCATTCGATTGGTTTTACAAGGCTGCCTCCGGCGCTCTGCTGTTTCAAGCCATTTCATGCGAAGCCAAATGTGTCAGTCGGCGTGGCCGCGGTACCAAAAGTAAAAAAATTACTCGCGTCTCGTTCACGTGGTATACACGAAAATTGGCACGGAGGGGCACGAATGTGCGTATGCCCAACACGACCGATAGGTCATGGCATCACTAACCTGACATGCTTGCCGTTTGCGTAACGACTAACAATAATAATATGGTGTGCGGCGCGCAAACCCGCTTTCTGTAGCCAGAAATAATTCTGACGATGTGTGGTCTGACGATTTGTTTCCGTCAGGCTATAAAAAACGTGGTGGTCACCGATATCGATGTCAACATGTAAGACTTACCCATACATTTTGAAGAACTGACCGCATAGGTAAAATGTATGCGAAAAAATTACATGAAAAAAAAACATGGTCCCTTATGCATTCGCCTGAGATGACTCGAAAACGAAAGCCATCTTTTTCGTCAGTCGATGCATTGAACCTCCCTCGCCCATTTCCTCCGTGATCACCCCCCGATCACGGAGGCAATGCAAAGCGACCATATCACGTGGTGGCGTCATGATATAACGTCACGTTGAATGACGTCATACTGGCGTCGCAAGTTCTGTCGACGTCATCGCGTGATGATTTTGTGCATCACTCATGTTGGCTACGCGGGATGCCGACGGTCAATTTTCGTGTTTGATGAGGCTTTAGCCTTAAAAAAAGACAAACCAAAGAAAATGAAACGATAACAGTGCAACATCGTGTATTCCTCACCTCATGTTACGAGCGATCACCCGAAAACAAACGTGATTCTAGGTTCAGAGCAGCTCATTGCACGCGTCTGGGAGACAAAAAAGGCTTGCTTTACCCGTCTGGTCATCTCTTTATATTTATTAAAGAGATGACAAGACTCGCTATTTAAGTACACCGGAGCTTCAGCACGAATTGTCGTGGACGCTATATTGAGGTCATCAGGAAAAAGCGGGAAATTGCGGTCGGGTGCCCTGTTGGCGCGCACTCAACTGCGGCGGAAACAATTGTATTTTATGTAACTACTCGTCCACATCTTTTTGTAAATTCTCTGAACCGGGCGAACGCTGACCTCCAAGAACCGTGAAAACATGTGATGTTGAGAATGAGTTGTTTTGAAACTGTTTTCCTTTCGTATGGTGAAGGCTTGAAGCAATGCATGCATCTCGCGCGAACGTTCCATACTAACGTTCAGCGATCCAATATATATATATATATATATATATATATATATATATATATATATATATATATATATATATATAGATATATATATATATATTGGATCGCTGAACGTTAGTATGGAACGTTCGCGCGCGATGCTATATATATATATATATATATATATATATATATATATATATATATATATATATATATATATATATATTGGAACACCAACGTTCTCGAACTTTGTGACCGGAACTAGACCACGCTGATGCCGCTTGACAAACGCGTTTTGGCACCGCGCTGTGAACTTTAGGCCGCAAAATGTGAGAGTTTGTGAGCACACAAACAACTACTGTTGCGCGGACGCTATCAGAGTAGTTCAATAACAATTTCGTTACAACTACTGCTTCGGTGCGCCTATGGCAATTTTGTGATGGGCCGTCCAGACGATTCAGTGTTTTTTTTTTTCACTCTAAGTTCGTGTACGTTTCAATTTCATTTGACAAGTTGTATCGCATTGCGTATTCATCGATCTTGTCAGCGAGAAAATGCCGCTGCTTCTGTTTCTTTATTCAGTGCGTCATTTTGTTTGGTGCTCACACAAAACGTGAGCAAATGCGACGCTTTTTTTTTAATGCTCCTTAATTATCGTTCACTTTGCATTCCAGTTAACTTGCCGCTCTCTGCCACCAACAGATTCATAGACCAAAGCTTCACCACTTCGAGATTGCTGGTGGAAGGAGAAGCATATATATATATATATATATATATATATATATATATAATTATGGCATGTAGCATTTTTTCCGGCGAGCTCCATTAAGGATGTCTGCATTTGAACAATTTTCTGAAGTGATTGAGATATTACACGTCTATTTATCAATTTCTTACCGTATTTTCGGTTCAGGCAGCTTGTACAGCAAGAATGGGGGCATTTGTAACTTTGTTTCATGATATCTGGATATTTGTAAAGCATTTTCTATATTACGCCTTTTATGCAAAAACTGTGGAATAAGGTTAGTTTACCTGGCATTGCTTTCTTTCAAATGTTTGCGCACGGTGAGCCTTTTTGTACGCTACCTCAAAAGAAAAAACAAGCCAACAGCATTGCGGTCGTATGGCCGTCTCTACTCTTTCTTTTTTCTTTTTTTGTTTCCCTTGCGTATTCCCGGTGTGCTCCGTCCAGAATAAAGAGCTAGTGGAGGCTAATGAATTGTCGAATAAAGCGGTGTTCATATGGCTAGCAAACCAGTGGCGACCACGAGCAAAAAGCTCGTAGTGTGAAGCGGCCACTGCGCGCAAGTATTTCAGCTGACTGCGCGTGCAATTTAATTTTTTTATTACTCCTAATTCGTGCATGCGTGATGCTTTTGCCCGAATACTCATGCGAGTAAGGTTTTTTTTTTCGTTCTTTGCTTGTGCGTGTCCGTTTTGCACGTTTTTACACACGCACCAACGTTCTAGAACTTTGTGACCGGAACTAGACCACGCTGATGCCGCTTGACACATGATTTTTAAGTGCGAATGCACTTTATAAGCGACCCTGAATCCGCCGTCCCATAGCAACGGCGCGAGGAGCGGAGAGGAGCGTCTGTAGCAACGGCGCAGCGACGTCACGCCCCACGTGACTGCGCGCGCTCTGCCCTCCGCTCCGTGGCTGCGCGCGCCCCGCGCATTGCCTGTGGTGATGAAGGCCGGCGGCGAGACGCCGAACGAAAGCGTGCGAAGCGAGCCGAGCACACCGAAGCCGATCTGGCGCGGGGACGCGCGATGCGTGTGCGAGCGCGGGCCCTCGAATTCGATCGGCCGGACGCGCGCTTCAAGCGAGACTTCCTGGACCGCAGCTTCGAATATAGCTGCGCGGTGTGCGATCGACTGTGGTTCGACAACAACCTGAGCCCCATGTCGGGCGTGCGCAACGCCGCCAACAAGTTGAACGCGTTGCGGGTTCTTTGGAACGAGTTCGCAAGACAGATCATCACCATCAGTAAAAGTGCTTTGCACTTAAAAACGGCCAGACCTCCGTGGGTCGGCTGGCGCGTGCTCTCTCGCTGCCGTCTCCTTCGCTCGGCTCTGCAGTTTAGCCGCGCGCGCCCCCTCATAACATCACCCCGTGCTTCGCACTTCCTCATACTCCCCTTCGGGGAAATGTTTGCATTCTGTTGTTGCCCCAGAACCAACACAACGTTTAAAGATGGATAAGCTCCATTCCGCACCACATTATAAAAGTTAAGTAGACTTCAAGCGCCCTGTGTGGAACCGCGGCGCAAAAAACTACAGCGCGTAGCAGACGCCCCTCGCTTTCCGCGCGCTTCCCGAGCGCGCAAAGCCCACGGGTCCGGCGCAGCAGCGGCGCGGCGCGGGAGTTCACGGCAAAAGGCTCACGCGGGAGCCGGCGCTTTGGACACTCCCCCTATTCTAGGTCACTCTAGTCAGGCTAGATGGAATTTACGACGCGCGTAGCGTTCCTCTTCGCGTTCCACGACGCGAGGTCGGTAGCATGACCAGCGAACGCCAACGGAACGCGATCGTGCAAGTGCTCCGGCTTCGCATCGCCTCATAGTCCCCTTTAGCGCGAGATGGTGTAATTTTTTTCAATTGTCCGTCTATTGTATCAAGAGAATCCTGTCCCATTACGCCAGGCATCTGGGATGCTTCGAAAGCGAGTTTTCCAATGAGTATTCATCTATTGTATACGACTACATTATTAGGCGGTCGTGAGCGCAGAACTTCCTTACAGACACAAAAACGGAGAACGTCGTAGAATATGATTGTCGTCTACTATTATTACTATTGTAGCGAAGCGTTCGAACTTCGTAATGGGTCGTCCTCTCGAGCACCTTCTAGTGGGTCGCCCTCTTCGGCTCGAAGAGAACGCAGCTCGCGCTGAGAGTCGGCCCGCCTTGACTGTCGCTGTATCGTCGAGTATCGTCGCCGCTAATAGACCTCTTTATAATTTGGTGGAGAGTGCTGGGCCTTCACAACAACCTCGGCCCTCATTCGATGCCCCTGGCTCTTCGATCCCGTACCCTGCCGCCTACCATGCCTCAAGACGCCTCCCAGCAAACGCCCCCGCCCGCACCGACCTCATGTCCTGGTGTCCCTCGTATTCGCGACCCTCCCGTCTTCACTGGCGCCGATGGTACCGACGTGGAGGACTGGCTCGCGATTTACGAGCGCGTGAGTGTCCCCAATAAATGGGACGAGGCAGGAAAATTGACTAACCTGGTTTTCTACGTCGCGGGTGTGGCCGGCCTGTGGTACAACAACCACGCATCCGATTTTACGACGTGGTCCGACTTCAAGACCGCCATTATCAACGTGTTTGGCCGCCCTGCCGTTCGTAAGCTGCAGGCCGAACAGCGCTTACGTGAACGCGCTCAGCAGGCCGGCGAATCCTTCACCAGTTACATTGAAGACGTCCTCGATTTCTGTAAGAAAGCCGACGCCACCATGTCCGAGTGTGACAAGATCAGGCACATCATGAAAGGCATCGACGACGACGCCTTCACCATGCTGCTCGCCAAGAACCCCAGCACAGTGGCAGAGGTCATAACGCTCTGCCAAAGCTATGAGGAGCTGCGCCGGCAGCGATCGATGACCCGTCGCTCTCCATCACGCGACGCCGAGCTCGCTGGCTTGTCGACCGTACCCGACCACTCCGCGTTGCTCGCAGAGATGAAGACATTCGTGCGCGAGGAAATCGCGCGCCAGTTCTCTCTGCTGGACTTTGCTCGCCCTCGGTACGCTCAACAGCCGTCGCCCACCTTTCTGCCTCCCCTCCGTCGAGCAATCGAGCAGGAAATCGCGGAGGTCATGCCCGAGTACCACCAGCACCATCCGGCTCCTGCACCTTTGAGCTACGCCCAAGTTGTCGCAAGAACGCCCCCACCAATCGCTACGGCTGCCCCACACATTTACGCCGAAGCCTCCGCTCGACCTCACTCTTTCGAAGCGGATGTACCGGTAACCTACGCCGACGTCACGCACAGGCCACGACTGCAGCCCACTGTTGTGTCGGCGGGCGGTGATCGACGGCGAGGGCCCGACGACTGGCACGAGACGCGCCGCGCGCCGGCACGGCCCGCGACACGAGTGGGAGAAGTGAGAGTCCGGAGCCCGCGGAAGCCCAACAACGACTGAGCCGGCCAGCGGCCGTTTATTCAAAATATGACACAACGGACACGTGTGCACCCGTGATTGGCCATGTGCCATCACGTGTGCCGATACAAGACGGCCTCTGCCGACAACACAGCACAAGAAGGCGCACTTAAGTGCGCGCGCCATTCGCAGATGGCGCCACTATACTACATCATCCCCCCCGTCGATAACGTGGGCGATATCACAGGGTACCACCGAAGCCAGTCCCAGGATACACAGTACAATTGCTCACACCGCACGAGCGGCGGGGACGAGATAAGTGCGCACACAGCGAAGTGGCACTACACAAAAGATACATCACATCTGGTGAAGTGAAATACACTGAGAAAAAAAAAACAGCACTCAAAGTTTCCTGCGATGTCGTGGCTGGGCCCACTAGCCACGGCATTATAGGAAGAACACGTCCGACCTTAAGTAACAAAATCCTTAAGCCGGTCAGGCCGTTTTGTCTTACGGCGCGGACGCGCAGAAGTCGCGGTAGAACTTTCTGAGGTGCGACCATTTTCGGTCGTCTTTGAAGACCCTGTTGCCCCTTGACTTTCCCGCGCAGAAGTCGCAGTAGAACTTTCTGAAGTGCGACCATTTTCGGTCGTCTTTGAAGACCCTGTTGCCCCTTCACTTTCCCCCTCCCCAGGGTTGAGATTTAGTTGACTACTTGAAAAAGGTACCCCAACTGGGTCCTGCTGACCTCTCAACGTTCCTTGAGGAACAACTGACTCAGACCTTTCACTAGAAGAGATCTCCGACAAATCAGAGTCTGTCTGAGAACTGGGGGCGGAACCCTGCAACGTAGGTGAGCTATGGGACTGACTGCCACAAATGTCTAAACTGGAATAAGAGTAAATGAGTTCTTTAGGTGTAGTAGAAAGAGTAGCATTCTCGAAGGAATCCCTAGGAATTACTGTTAACTTGGATGCGTTCCACACTTTTCCATCACTAAGTAGAAAAGTGGACGGTGCAACCTGAGCCTGCACTGTAAGAGGCTTACTATACTTGAAAAACCCTTTCCTATGGAATTTTACTTTAACCAAGTCTCCGACCCTTATGCGGGTTTGCTGCGCACCTTTCCTTTTATCAAAATACCCTTTACTCTTTTCCTGTTTCGCTGCAACCTGCTTCCGGACATGAGGCAATTTACTAGGTAACTCAGATACTTTAGGACGAATCCTAAAGTTGCTAATGTCTACTTTAGAACGAGGTTGTCGACCATGCAGCAAAAAAGCTGGAGACAGACCAGTCACCGCATGTGGCGTGACTCTATAAGAACTCAAAAACTGTGTAATACTCTTCGAGGCATCTTTACCTTCAAGTCTGGCTACCTGCAAATGTTCCTTAAGAACCCTGTTAAGGCGTTCTATTTGACCGTTAGCCTGGGGGTAATAATTGGACGAAAATACATGACGGATGCCCTTTTCCTTTAAATATTCCTGAAAATGTGCAGAGACAAACTGTGGACCATTGTCAGTTACTAAGACCTCTGGTAGCCCTTCGCGGCTAAAAGATGAGTCCAACAGCTTAATGACATCCTCTGTCGAGATAGAATTCGTGCCAAGAACCTCAGGCCACTTTGAGTAGTAGTCGACTAAGGTAACAAGATACCTGGGAAAATACACATTTAACGGGCCGACAATGTCCATACCCAACTTTTGCCACGGCCCTTCAGGCCATTCAACGGGCTGCAACGGCGCTACACGAGGCTTGGCAGACTTGTCTGTCAGCTGACAGATGTGACAATGCTTAACATGTTCTTCAACAGAATGATCCATTTGGGGCCACCAATATCTTTCACGCAAAAGTTGCTTAGTACGTACTATCCCTTGATGATTCTCATGTGCTAATTGAAGGAAAGTAGGTACCAGAACACTAGGAATGACTACACGGTCACTACGCATCAGCAGTCCGTCTACACAAGAGAGTTCATTCCTAACATGAAAGTAAGCCATTAACTCATTATTTATATGCTTCTTCGAAGGCCAGCCTTTGGATACACACTCGCAGACTTTCTGCAACGTCACATCTGCACTCGTTGCAAGTTGGACGGTTTCTTTGTCGACTACAGATGTCACCAGAGACACTATTTCTTCATCCTTAATGAATTCTGGACAGTACTGGATGGGCAGCCTAGACAAGGCATCAGCAACTACATTTTCTGAGCCCTTACAATATTCTATGTCGAAGTTATAATATAAAAGTCTAGCTGACCACCGTGAAATCCTTAAAGGTCGACGGCCTGTATCACCTGCGGCTAACAAAGCAACTACAGCCTGATGGTCGGTTCTAAGTGTGAAGCGTCTACCCCAGAGGTAAATATGCCACTTTTCACACGCGAACAAACAAGCAAGCGCTTCGCGTTCCCCGACAGAGTACTTCCTTTCAGTATCTGACAAGGTGCGCGACGCGAAGGCTACTGTTTCAAGCTTAGAACCATACCGCTGCTGTAACACAGCCCCAATGCCAACATCCGATGCATCGGTTGTAACCACGACAGGTAATTCAGGATTAAACACCTTAATGACAGGAGAACAAGTCAGGCGCGTTTTCAACTGGTTAAAACTGCGCTGAGCATCCTCAGACCAACAAAACTTTTGGCCCTGCCTGAGCATGAGACGAAGCGGTTCAACTAGGTCTGCATAATGATCTATGAACTTGGCATAGTATCCTGCCAGACCTAAAAATGACTGTAATGACTTAATGTCTGCAGGAACTGGAGCATTTACTATAGCCTTTACTTTACTTTCTAAGGGTGATATGCCCTCAGCTGAAATCCGGTGTCCCAAGAGACTAAGTTCTGGCACGGAAAAAAGACATTTATCATTCAGCTTCATGCCACTATTGGCTATACGAGTCAAGACTTCTCTTAGGCTCGCGTCATGCTCAGACTGAGTCTTTCCCCACACGAGGACATCATCCAGATAGCAAACAACATTTTTGCAATCTTTTAAAATCTGGGTCATCATCTTCTGAAAGGTTGCAGGCGCGGACGCCAGACCAAAACACACACGCTTAAACCTAAACAATCCATCATGTGTTATGAACGTCGTTAGGTCCCTGCTACTCTCTTCCAGCAACAGCTGGTGATAAGCTGACGCTAAGTCTAGCTTAGAAAAACAAGTGGCTCCATGAAACATTTGCAACAACTCTTCAACGTGCGGCAAAGGATACCCATCAATGATAATTGCCTTATTAGGTTCCCTGAGGTCTACACACAGCCGGATGCTTCCATTCTTCTTGCGGACGACGACTAGCGGCGAGACCCACTCTGAGGCGTCGACACGTTCGATGACGTCAGAGTCCTCGAGTCGTCGCAGCTCGTTCGACACCTGGTCACGAAGAGCTAGAGGCAGTCGTCGCAACTTGGATGCAACCGGAGTCACACCTGGCCGCCGTTGTACGCGATGAATGAAGTCCTTGACGAGACCCAACTCGTCGCTGAAGAGATGCTCGAAGCCCGGAGGCACGTTGGAGGGACACTGCACTGCACATGATGCCAGTCGACACGTCAACGACGCGCCGTCAATCTGTATGCCAAGTCGCTGAATGGCGTCAAGGCCCAAAAGCGATGTGCCCTTATCGGTCACGTAGAAGACAACGGAGCAAGACCGCTGCAACACTTCCACTGGGGCTTGGAAAGAGCCGATGATCCCGATGCGCTGTTTGGAGAAGTTCCGCAAGTCGACGACAGCTTTGGACAGGCTGTGCTGTTTGCTGAAGTGACGGTAGAAGTCTTCTGCAGTCATCAAGGACACAGATGCTCCGGTATCCACCAGTAGTTGCAGGGTAACACCATCAACCACAGCGTGGACGGCTAAGTCCTTTCTGGACGGGGTGCTAACTGTGAGCACGGGCGACGAAGGATGATCCGAAGATAACACTGACGAGGTTGAAGTTACATTCAACTGTGTGGAAGCCTGCTGCTCCGGTGGGACGTCGACAGCTCCCCTCGAAGTGACACGCTGTACAGGAGCAGTCTTGCGGCACATGGACGCGAAATGTCCCCAAGCATTGCACGTATTGCAACGCCGACTTCTGGCTGGACAATTTCGGAAATTTGACTGGTGCCTTCTGCTTCCGCAGCGGTCGCACGATTGAGGTTGGAAGTTGCCTTGGAACTTCTCATTTGGAACTGGAGCACGGAGCCCCGTCGACGGCTTCGGCGAAAAATCGCCATCTTGGCTTGCCGGAACTTCAGTGGCGTTGTAGCCTCCCGGAAGCGTTGGCGTGACGTCACGGCCTACGTCACGGCCTCCCCGACTGCTCTGGCCATGGCCATATTTTTTCCTTGCGCCGCCATATTGGGTGCCTCGCCCTATGGCTTGGACATTTTCAGTATGAGTGGGAGCAAACGCATGGTTTGCTAACGACAACGCCTCGAGCGTCCTAACGATTTCTTCCGCCTTTTCCAAGGTTAGCTCTTCACCGTATGCCAGCAGCTTCTCCCTTACCCGCGCGTCGGACGAGCCATGGATGATTTGGTCGCGGACGCGTTCCGCGTACGTCAGGCCGAACTTGCATCGTACGGCTTTCTCCTTCAGCACGGTCACATAGTCCAGGAAGCTCTCTCCAGGGAGCTGACGCCGACTTGTGAACTCGTGGCGTTCGACGAGCGGATTCGTGGACGCGGCAAAAAGCCGGTCAAGCTGCTTGACGAGTCTGTCGAACTTCGACACGGCGGGAGCCGAAGAATCTGCATCAGACGCCGGCACGGACGCCGCGTTGCTTGGAGTCGTCAGAGCTTCCTCCTGTTCAGTTGCCGCAAAATATTTCCGCTGTCCTTCCCGTCCCAGCAGGCTGACGAGCGCCGACGCTTGACGCGCGTCGTTCCAGTCGTTGCCGCCGGCCGCCTCGAGGTGGGCCTGAAACATTTTCTTCCAGTTAGTCCACGGAACCGGGGGCGGCCCCGGCAACTCGAGGAAGACGGATAGGTGCTCGAAGAGAGCCATGCCGACAGGAGAGGCACAGGGAGGTGCAGAACGGAGCAAGGGCGAAGACCTAGGCGAACGCTTCACAGAGCGCACACAAAGAGAGCGCTAGGCCTCGCGACGCCGGACGCGTCAGACAGGACAGAAAAAAGGCGGGAGTGACGGAAACTCACGGGTTCTCTTCTGCCGCGGTCAAAACCGAGACGAAAAACATCCTCGTCGCCATGTTGTTGTGTCGGCGGGCGGTGATCGACGGCGAGGGCCCGACGACTGGCACGAGACGCGCCGCGCGCCGGCACGGCCCGCGACACGAGTGGGAGAAGTGAGAGTCCGGAGCCCGCGGAAGCCCAACAACGACTGAGCCGGCCAGCGGCCGTTTATTCAAAATATGACACAACGGACACGTGTGCACCCGTGATTGGCCATGTGCCATCACGTGTGCCGATACAAGACGGCCTCTGCCGACAACACAGCACAAGAAGGCGCACTTAAGTGCGCGCGCCATTCGCAGATGGCGCCACTATACTACACCCACCATTCAGTCCTATCAGTTGCCGCCCCGTCAATCCCGTCCTGCACCATGGGCGGGCCCTGCCCCAGCGAACCGATGGCGCACACCTGACAATCGCCCCATATGCTTCGCATGTGGTTACGCCGGCCACGTGGCGCGCTATTGCAATCGCGTGCAGCCGCCTAGAGACGTGTCGCCTGCCACCAGCCAGTCGAACCGCCCATATTACGACCCACCTACGCCTCCGTCGCCGACGTCTCGCCCAGCTGCATCTACCCGCCGTTCACAGTCACCACGACGCCGCTCGCTGTCACCGATGCGGCCACGTCCGCGATCAGGAAAACTAGTCGTCGCAGTCCACGAGGCAAGGGCTGCGACGCTATCGAACTGCGAAAGCCCTCAGCGAAGCCCATCGAACGTGATAGACGTTTTTGTGGACGGTGTTCGCGCCTCTGCCCTTATCGATACTGGAGCCGCCGTATCCGTTATGGACGCTAAACTAAGCCGCCTGCTACGAAAAGTGACGACGCCACTTTCCGAGCTCTCCCTCCGTACAGCCAGCGCCCAAAGTATTCACCCGACGGCGGTATGCACCGCCCGCGTCATCATTCAGGACGCTCTGTACGCCGTCGAATTCATCATAATTTCTTCATGCTCTCACGACGTCATCCTGGGCTGGGATTTTCTCGCCCGCCACGACGCCGTCATTCATTGCGCACAAGCCGAAATAGAGCTCTCACCATTCTCAGATTTGACGCCGGCAGACAGTTCATCGGCTGCGACCAAGGTATTCGTCAAAGACGACATCACAGTTCCTGCAAATTCGTCAACGGCTGTGTCAGTCTATTGCACCGGTCTCTGCGACGCCGTTGCACTCCTTTCTCCATGTGACCGCGTTTTCACTAGGAAAGGCTTGCTGGTGCCATTTGCGACCGTGGAAATCACTCAGGGCGACACGGATATTTTTGTGACCAACCCATCCCCGTTCATTGTTACGTTGGTGCGAGGGGAATGTCTCGGCAGAGTGGAACCCCTCGAAGACGCACAAGTTATGGACGCACCCGACGTCACGCACTGTCCCAGTTCCCGTACGCTCAGTGCTGTTTCCACGTCCGATGCGTCACCTGCTGATGTGTTTAAGTCCTCCATTGCTGACAACCTCACATCGGTCCAGCGTTCCCAACTTCTGTGCCTGCTGGACGAATTTCGTTCTTCTTTCGATATCGGGCAAATTTCCCTTGGCCGCACTTCCGTTGTTACGCATCGCATCGACACTGGCGCCCAACCACCACTGCGACAACGTCCATATCGCGTGTCTCCCGCAGAACGTCGGGTCATTAATGAGCAAGTCGACGATATGCTTCGACGCGACGTTATTCGGCCCTCGGACAGCCCATGGGCGTCTCCCGTTGTTCTCGTTGCGAAGAAGGACGGTTCCGTGCGGTTCTGTGTGGACTACCGACGGCTCAACAAGATCACTCGCAAGGATGTTTATCCGCTGCCGCGAATTGACGACGCGATTGACAGCCTGCAAGGAGCCGAATTCTTTTCATCTCTTGATCTGCGCTCGGGGTACTGGCAAGTGCCCATGGCGGATGACGCTCGACCGAAGACAGCCTTTGTCACGCCCGACGGCTTGTACGAGTTCAACGTCATGCCGTTTGGTCTGTGTAATGCGCCCGCGACCTTCGAGCGCATGATGGACACCGTTCTGCGCAACTTGAAATGGCACACGTGCTTGTGTTACCTGGACGACGTCGTGGTTTTCGCTCCGGACTTCTCCACGCATCTCCAACGTCTGCGGCATGTTTTGACGCGTTTGCGCAACGCCGGCCTCCAACTGAATCTGAAGAAGTGCCGACTTGCAGCACGGCAGCTGACAATCCTCGGCTACGTTGTGTCCAAGGACGGAATCCTTCCCGACCCGACCAAGCTTCGGGCCGTGGCCGAATTTCCCAAACCTACGTCCGTCAAAGAACTGCGCAGTTTCGTAGGACTGTGTTCGTACTTTCGACGCTTCATACGAAACTTTGCCACCATCATATCACCGCTGACGAAGCTCCTTGGAGGTAACGGACCCCTAAAGTCGTGGTCGTCCGAGTGTGACGACGCGTTCGCAAAGCTCCGTCGTTTGTTGACGTCTCCTCCCATACTACGCCACTATGATCCTACGGCCCCAACGGAGGTACACACGGATGCCAGCGGTGTAGGCCTCGGCGCTGTCCTTGCGCAGCGCAAGCCAGGGTTCCCCGAATATGTCGTGGCATACGCAAGCCGTACGCTTACCAGAGCCGAGACCAATTGCACGGTCACTGAAAAAGAGTGCCTGGCGATCATCTGGGCCCTTACAAAGTTTCGACCTTATTTGTATGGCCACCCATTTGATGTCGTCACCGACCATCATGCACTATGCTGGCTGTCGTCACTGAAGGATCCCTCAGGCCGTCTCGCCCGCTGGGCACTTCGCCTGCAAGACTACGACATCCGAGTGCTGTACCGCAACGGACGCCAGCATGCTGACGCCGACGCCCTCTCGCGCTCTCCCTTGCCTGACGACAATGCCCCTTGCTCAGTATCTCACATAGCTGTTGCTTCACTCGACGTTCACACCATCGCTACCGAACAGCGCAAGGATAAATGGATCACCTCGCTGATCGACTTGCTCACTGATCCGTCCGCAACACCATCCACTCGCGCGTTGCGTCGTCAAGCCCACCATTTCGCCGTTCGCGACGACCTACTGCACCGACGCAATTACGACGCCGACGGCCGCCAGTGGCTACTAGTGATACCCCGCACTCTGCGTTCTGAAATATGCGAGGCCTTCCACTCTGACCCGCAATGCGCGCACTCTGGGGTATCCAAAACTTACCACCGCATTCGACAACGATACTTCTGGCGAGGGATGTACCGCTACGTGCAGAAGTTCGTTCGCTCCTGCCTCGATTGCCAACGCCGAAAACCTGCAACGCACGTGTCGCCACCAGGTCTACAACCATTACCGTGCCCTAACCGTCCGTTTGGGCGCGTGGGCATCGATTTGTACGGACCACTTCCTCTGACTTCGGCTGGTAACCGCTGGGCTATCGTCGCTGTTGACCATCTAAACCGCCTCCCTCCCAGCGGCTACAGCGCGCGATGTTGCCTCCTTCCTACTACACCGATTCATACGGCGTCACGGACCACCCCAAGAGCTTCTCAGCGATCGAGGCCGTGTCTTCTTGTCGGAAGTCGTGGAAGCCATTCTCAAAGAGTGCCATGCTGTTCACCGCAAAACTACTGCTTACCACCCGCAGACGAATGGCCTAACCGAACGCTTTAACCGCACGCTCGGCGACATGCTCTCGATGTACGTCGCCGCCGATCACACCAATTGGGATGCCATTCTTCCCTTCGTCACCTACGCCTATAACACCGCCCCTCAGAGCACTACTGGTTTTTCACCCTTCTTCTTACTGTACGGAAGGCACCCGTCGCACACCATGGACACGATACTTCCATACAAGCCGAATCGCTCTGAATGTGCGCCTATTTCTGCCACAGCCAGACTTGCTGAGGAGTGTCGTGAGCTCTCCAAGACCTTCACTACGTATAACCAAGAGCGGCAGAAGAGCATTCGCGGTGACAACACCACTTCTGCGCCCACGTTCCTCCCTGGAGCGCTCGTTTGGCTCTCTGTCCCTACCACAGCAACTGGCCTCTCTTCCAAACTACTGCCCAAATACGAAGGCCCCTACCGTGTCGTCGAATGCACATCCCCGGTCAACTACCTCATCGAACCCATAGAACCGTCTTCGGACATGCGCCGTCGAGGGCGCGACATTGTCAACGTGGAGCGCCTGAAGCCCTACCACGACCCCCTCATAGTGACTAGTTGCTAGGTCGCCAGGTGGCTCCCTTTTCCTACCCGGGGGTAATTGTAGCGAAGCGTTCGAACTTCGTAATGGGTCGTCCTCTCGAGCACCTTCTAGTGGGTCGCCCTCTTCGGCTCGAAGAGAACGCAGCTCGCGCTGAGAGTCGGCCCGCCTTGACTGTCGCTGTATCGTCGAGTATCGTCGCCGCTAATAGACCTCTTTATACTATTATTACTATTGTTTGTCGTCTACTAATAATAGTAGCAGCATTATTGGTATTCCGCCTTGAAGTAAATATTAACTGTGCAATGAATTCTGCCGGAATAATAAAATAAATATTATTAGTAATAGCAGCAGCATTATTAGTATTCCGCCTTGAAGTAAATATTAACTGTGCAAGGAATTTTGCCGGAATAATAAAATAAATATTATTAATAATAGTGCCTCTTCCTGATTGGGAAGAGGCACTCCGGAGCCCATCGCTCCAGGCACAAATCCAGGCAATCCAGAGGGCCCAAGAAAGGGGGGAGCATCACGGTGTCCCAGCCCCGACTTGGACGCGGCCAGCGGCTTCCGCGGGTCCCCGATAGGGGTTCCCGCGAAAGCTCCTCAGGATTAAATAATGTTCACTGTCTGTCTGTCTGTCTGTCTGTCTGTCTGTCTGTCTGTCTGTCTGTCTGTCTGTCTGTCTGTCTGTCTGTCTGTCTGTCTGTCTGTCTGTCTGTCTGTCTGTATTAGTAATAGTAGCAGTATTATTAGTGTTAGCAAGGTGGGTCAGCGTCAAGACTACATCAATTTTCTGGATACCGTGCACCGTTGAAGGCACTGAAAGAGTAATTGCTACATTTCAATTGTGAACCACAGTAATTGCGGGCTTGTGTGCAGGACGTACGCTTAGTATTGCGACTTATGCCCTGGCGAGCGACGTCATCTGCGCACGCTCTTTGAACGCAGTGCCATACCAATCATGCTCGTTGCGCCAACGCACGTGCTTTCACACTTTAGACAAAGCATTGCGACAACATTTGTGTAATTGGGTTAAAAATTACACGGACGATTTTCGTCTGTGTTCTCTATGCGCACCGCTGGAATTTGGTGGCACTTCTCCGCTTGTTTACTTTTTATTGTTTCTCACTGTACGCCTGTGCATCCAATTTTATCAGCTTTCTCTATCCTTTCCCCGTCCCTTCACCAGGTGCAACCTAGTTAACGTCCTTGCCTCTCCTCCTTCACCTCTCTCCCTTTCTATCTATCCTAATCGATATTCGGAACATTAGCGCAAAATTTAAGAAAACATGGCTGTTGTGTGCACGACATGGCTGTTGTGCGTATACACGATAAACATCGATGTTGTGTGTGTAAACACATGCTCCGTTGTGTGTATATTTGTTGGTCTGTCCATGTTTTCTTAAAATTTGCGCTGGCGTTCTCAAGATCATGTACAACCAACTATCCCTCCAGTACCACCTATGCCACACTTTCCATTATATAACAGGTATTGGTTTCTCCGCAGCCGCGGTACCGAGGCGGTCATTTCGCCTCCGGATTACGTCTTCGCCTTTCGTACCGCGACGAGGTCATCGTGAAAGAGGTGACAGCTCCTCCGGTGACACGCATTTCTCTGAGCGGGCGGCGTCGTACCTCGCTCGCCGCAATGCGTCGCTCCACGCGGTCGCCAACCGTCGCCTTCTTGGCGTCGTTGCCGTTTTCGTGACCGCGTGATATGAAGCATCGGAGTCGCCACGTATGCGACTGGTGGTTTCGTCTTTGGATCGCTTCTGTTGCTGGCCTGGCTTCTCCATCCTGCCACCGCTGAACTGGTCCCGCTGTGCGTACGCACGTACGCCATGCGAGAAAACAGAGAAGGAAAAATTTTAAACAGCAGAAACAAAGTTAAACGCGTAACAGGACTGTATGGTCCGCAATGCTGGCTTGTTCGAAGCAACGCCCACCCCGTCCCCTATATGCTTCTATAACATAGGAAAACAAAGACGTTTATTGCCATATTTCGAGGAGGGCCTGAGTCACCTTTTATGTAAGGTTACTACAGAGTTTTCTTGCTCGCTTTGAGGCTCTCGACGGCAAAACCAGTTTGCCAGTTCAATGAACTTACTTGCGTTACTGGGAGCCGTCGACGCTCCGGAATACAAGCTGCCAGGACGTGAACATAGAAAAAGGAAAGAATGCAAGGATAAAATGTAGTTGACAGCCTTACTATCCGATTAAACAGCGGCAGCTGAACTGCTGGTCAAGCCAAACACGGACCACTTCAATTAGTCCCCGGCTATTCAGATCGACGTAGCGAGGGGTACTGACAGCAATTTGTGAAGGTGAGGTTGCTCTACCATACAAAACACCTGTTTACAGAGACGGCTCTGAGCAAGTGTGAAGCTCACTAAATTCTGGTATTACATTTTATTTAGACATTAAGGTGAATTTTCACATGGCGCACTTACTGACATCGACATTACCGTGACGTCAAGCTACAGTATCGATTCTGGTGGCTTCACGCTCCAGTATGGCTAGATGTGATGACGGCAGGTTGCTCAATACGGCCGCTTGTGCGCCAACAAAAACATTCAAAATGTCCATGCGTGCTTCACCAACGCAGCCACGAAGCGGCCTCGAAAACGTCACGATATCTTGCGCGAGCACGTGACGAAAAGCTGATACCGTGTCGTGACGTAAGGGTACAGTAGGAACCAAAACTAGCTTTTAAAAGCGTACTGTAATTACATTTCCAGGGTGTACTCACGCTTACCAGTACATTTTCTAGGCTCTTGAGGTCATCGCCTTTTATTTGCCGTAAAAAAACGGGAAATTTTCGTGTCAGTACCACTTCAACGACTGGAAGGCTTAGCAATACGTTTTGTTGGGCTAGTTGGTTCATGACTTCTGAAGGAAAAAAAAAATTGTAGCGCAAAGCAACACACGGACAGACAGAGAGACAGACAGAGCCTCGACCGCTCAACGTTATAACTAACATTGCCTACAACGGGTCTAACTAGCAGTAGTAGCAGCCTAACCAGCTGTTTTCCTCCACGTGCAAATTACCTCCTTCGCGTCAGCCAAGAAACCGCTCAGGTGCACGCGTACGCACTGGCATGCACGGAAAAAAAGAATCGTGGAGTCACTTCGTGGCACGAACGACCGACCACGACGGGGGTCTCGAAGACCACCATCGCGCAAAGAATAGTCTTCGCTCGACGGTTGGGGCGAAACGCCTGTCAACGCGTCATCGGCGCGAACTTGAGGGCTAGCAATTCACACGCGCGCCAGAGGGAACGAGATATTATAGGGTAAGAGAACACAGGCGCACCGCTAACAGCGACAACCTGTCATCTCATTCGCCATCCAGAGAGAGAACAACTTTATTAAAAATAAATGAACCACAGTCTGGGTCCACTAATAAAAAAGGCATGGTTTAATTAGCCATCAGACAGGCCTAAAAGTTTCAAATGTACGAGTAGTGCCTTCATGATGTCTGGGTAGGAGTCCGCCAGCCACTCCTCCAGGGTCGCACGTCTTAGATTGGTAGGTATGTGTTTAATGCTCTCTTCCATGGCTGCACGGCCACCCGGACAATCCCACAGAACGTGAGAGTTAGCCTGGTAGCCACCGCATGTCACGCAGGCAGGAGACCCGTCCTTGCCTTGTATGTATATTGTTGAATGTGGGGTGTCATCAAAGAGTGAGTTTGGGCACGCCGCACCAGGGCTGCCTCGCGTCTCGTCATGGAGTGAGGTGGATCGGGATAAACCCTGCGGTTGTTGCACATCTCGTCTAATCATTCGCGCCTGTCTAAACGCGCCCTAGCAAGTAGTTCGGTTCGCTTCAGGGAATCCGGCGACCACAGGGGAGGGCCTGGGAGGCTTACACGGGACATGGCGTGTGCCACTTCATTCCCTCTGATCCCCGAGTGACCAGGTATCCACTGTATTCGAACACGTAACGAAGAGTGGGCATCTAAGTGCTTCGTTAGTGTGCTGTAATGCGCGTCTGGAATGTCACCTGTCGCGAAGGCTCGACAGGCTGCTTAGCTATCTGTGCGTATTAGTAAACAACGGGCATTTGGGTTGGGTATGGTAACTGTCTCTACTATGGCCGTGATTTCTGCCATGCATTGCGTACTGCTGTTATGATGGAAGCCCCATGACAGTGGTAGTCTATCGGAAGCTATTCCCGTTCGAAAGCCCTCGCCGGTCTGAGACCAGGGTTGCCAATGGTGGCTACTTTTCGCCAAATTGGCGAATTTGAAAGGCCCGGGGCGACGAAAAATTATGAATGGCGACATGGCGAATTTTTGGCGATTTTCGGCTTAGGTCTCCACTGAGTAATGCATCCTAAGTTCAGTGCCTTTCCAATGAATGAGCGGCAACATTCCCGGTATTTTTCTTGGTTTTAGAACCACGAGTAGAACGTGCATATTACGCGTCATTCGGTATGTCCGTCCTGTAACTCGTGTGTATCTCCTCAATTCATCTAAATGCAGCAGGTACTCGAATGTCCCCCAGCGACATTTTAGCAAAATGCAAGTCAGCGGACTGCCCCGCAAACCACGAGGAGGCAGTGTTTGACTATAAGTATATAGGTTTAGGCGCTTTAAGCTTCTCTAAAGTTTCGCTCCTGAAGGGGCTAGACGACGGGTTGGCCGCGTGTTCCGACCATTTGTTCCGCCAAAGCTCCAACTGTTCTGAATAGCTTGGCGACTTATTCACTGTTGCAGTACCGACAATTTAGCTTATTTATCGAGCCATTTTCCTCTGTTCTCGGTGAGCGTGTGCAATGAAAACAATTGCTATAAACATTCTACATTGTCTACCTGTTCATTATTAACACATCGGATTGACGCGTGTAGATATAAGTGACTATAAGAAAGGGTCGGTGGCATCCTTTATCATATCAGTTCACACTTAAAAAGTGTAAGTCTCACTAATGATCGGTTCCTGCAAGAATTCTGTCGTGTTACCGTCAATGAACCTTTTAATCATTTTAATTCATATAAGAGTACGTAAAGCTGTCTACAAACAGCGCTTTCACGGTTTTCGCCCAAGGTTTACCACACTTTTACCTTTGAAACGAGCCGAAAGGGATGGAAGGATATCATGAGCGCTTCATTCATTCACCCTTGCCCCACGACGCACATCTTGCGGCTAGTCGGAGAAGCAGCACCATGCACTCCCATGGTGAAGCGGGCGATACAACTGGTATTGAGAAACGTCAATATAATTTAAGGGTCTTGGATGGTACTGTATTCTACGGGGCTATACGTGAGTGGAAAGTTTTATTACTATGTATGCCGCACATATCTAGGATGGAGACTTTTTGGCGAAATTTGTAAAAAAATGGCGACTTTTGGCGACTTTTTGCTCGTCGTTTGGCGACATTTTCTCGAAAGTCAGTGGCAACCCTGTCTGAGACGGAGATGCGTCTGTGTACAAGATCCACTCTCCTGTGGTTTCTTGGAGATGTTGGACTCGTGCTTCGCGTCGTCCTGTTTGTGTTTCTCAATCCATGTGCCGCGGTACAGGTTCGACGGTGCTCTGGTCGAGCGTCGCCCATGGGGGTCGGGTTGCTTCAAATGCGACAGGAGTGAGTGCTCGTGGGGCCGGGCCTATCCATCAGCTAAACAAACATCCTACGAAGAGGTTGACTCGCTAGCGACCACCCGTCCCCTCCCGCTGCGTTTTTCTGTTCGCTCCGTTCCGCCTTTCGAGCGGTCCGTAGGCGGCAGCCGTTCTCGGTGGGACCGCACCAGCGGACCGCGTGCGCACGCTGATTGAACGACGGTATGTTCGTGAAGTGCAGTACTGGCAACCATTCAGCGAAGTGCAGTGCAGTGCTGGCAACCGTTCAGCGAAGTGCAGCAGTGAACCGCGGCGAAGTGCAGTGCTGGAAACCATTCAGCGAAGTGCAGCGAAGTGCAGTACTGGCAACCGTTCAGCGAAGCAGAGGTGATCGATGTCGGCGACTGTCACCAGCAGACGATACAAACGCATACGTAGTAGCCGAGCAACCCTACGCTCCAGCACCATAACCGCACGGCATGCCGGCAAGGCACTGATTCCGGGTGCCCTGTGCCAGTAAAGTGTACTAGAGCTGTAGTGCCGCCATGTCTAGCGCCGTATCCCCTGTGTGTGCTATTAAGTTGAGCCGGTTTTTGCGCCCGCCATCCGATATCATGTTTAAGTGCACTGTATTTGGGTGTAGCAATCGCATAATATCGAAGGGTGACACGCGTGAGAACACAAAACCAGATAAATCTTATTCGTTGCCGAACGATTTTCGCGGCCAATGTAGGCGTATTATCGAAGCTTCGGCGAAGCGTCGTTAGTCAATCAGCCGTCTTCGCCGGTCTCGAAAAGCCTTAAAGTGGTTTACCTGCAAATGGTAATTCAGTTGAGCTCAGATTCCGACCGCTGTGTATAAAAAAAGAAGTGAAGTCATATAATGAGACGCGAGCGAAACACGAAAAAAAAATCGTAATCACACATTAAATGCAGTTAGTTTCTTTCTGTTTCACTGCACTGGCGAAGACGTCACGACACAGCAGAGTGCGCAACGTTGGACTCTCCATATTTATAAATGCGTGGATACAATGCGAGCTCAAATGAGACGCACACGCTTTTGTTTTTCTCGCTAAAACGAACTTCTGGCTTGCGAGGTTTGTACACTTGCATCAAAGCACAGGTTACTTGTAATATTGGTCTCCTGAAATAATTTAACACCCTAGAGACGAATTTTTATTGCGATCGAACAAGCCGAGATCGAGGAGGATCACCAGGCCCCAGACTCACGGCTTATACACTTGTGGGAGGCCAGGCAAAGTATCCAGAAGAGATGGATATCACAAAACCACGGCAATACCTCCCAGAAAAAGATAGCTGAAATCGACAAAGAAGTCAAGAACTACGCACAAACATTGAGTCGAGAACACTGGCACCAAATTTGTGACCGGCTCAAAGGCCAGTTAGATAACAAGAACTCCTGCTTTCTACTCAGACATCTGATAGGTCCCGAACAAACGAAATACGACACAAGTAAAGACCTGCAGCAACTCATTCATCCTTATACTGGGGAGGAGAATGTCTTAATACAGGAACTGCAGAACAAATATTTCAAAGCCAACACAGACACTCCCACTCCGGCTAAATATGAAGGAGAAAGCAATCGCGCTTTAGATGGGGATATAGACGAAGTTGAAGTTAGAGCAGTCCTTAACTAGATTAAAACCACTGCCGCAGCGGGGAACGAAACATTAACAAACAAGATGCACTGAAATTTAGATTAGCACTCAATCTACCATATCCCTAAACTATTCGACCCTTACTGGGCCGATGGAAAAGTTCCACCTAGCTGGAAACATGCTAAAGTCATCTTCATTTCGAAACCGGGCGAGAAGTTAGAACTGGGAAACCTTAGACCAATTTCTCTCACCTCCTGCTTAGGCAAGATCATGGAGCACATTAATAATAATCCGGCTAAACGATTACATTGGAAAAGAGCACCTGCTACTTGATATCCTAATCGGCTCCAAAAAGTATATTATGCTTCAACTGCAACAAGACATATTTGACCGAGGCCCAGTAGTAGCCTCTCGGACCCTACTGGGTCTAGACGTCAGTAAAGTGTTTGACAATGTAGCGCATCAGGCCATATAAAATGACTCATCCCAGTTATATGTGGGCGAACGTTCTTTCGACTACATTTCCGACTTTCTCAAAGAAAGAAGGGCAGCCATCCAACTGAGTGAAGTGCACGGTCAAAAAGTTACGCTAGAGACAAGAGGCACCCTGCAAGGAGCCGTCCTCTCGCCTCTACCCTTCAATGTCACCATGATGAACCTACCACAGCAGCTAAACAGGATACTACGTATCAAACATGCCATCTACACGGACGATATCACAATCTGGACAAACAGCGGCTCGGTGCGATAAATGACACGTGACAGGAGGCAGCAAACGTTGTGCAATAGTATGTTAGACACAACGCGTTAACATGCTCCCCCTCAAAAATCTGAACTCCTATTTATTAGATATAAAGCCAAAATGACGCCAGACACGGACACCCAACAACAAGCACTGATCAAAATTGTGTTGGAAAGCGGCCCAGTTCCTCCGGTTCTGGCCATGGGAGTTCTGGGCATGCTTATTCAACATAATACGCAAAATACCATGGGCCTCACGACACTGCAGAACACCGCCAAACAATTAAGTAGACTGCTCAGAAAAGTGGCCAACAGACATAGAGGAATGAAGAAGGATCTATGTAGGCTCATTCAGGCCTTCTTAATCAGCTGCATAGCCTACACCTTCTCTATCATCATCTCAGGAAATCAAACAAGCATAAAATTGAGGCTTTAATTCGACAAGCGTACAAATGGGTCCTAGATTTGCATGTTTGTACCAGCACCGAGAAGCTCCTCCAACTTGGAGTGCACAACAGCCATGAGGAAGCACACAAAACAGCACAAGTAACACGACTATCAGACACGTATCCTAAATACACTAAAATTAAGGCCATACACAGCACGGCAGGCAGACCACCACTATCTCCCCCAACCAGACATTACCTATAGATCAAACCAATATATATACCCAAAAATCCAGCAGATACCGCGCACTGTGGGAATCGATGTAATGCGAAGCAGCCAGCTGCCAAAGAGCTGCATACATCGTCTTGTTTGCTTTTGAGGCAAATGAAGTCATTCATGCCACGACATCTATTTCACTATATATCACACGTTTGTCATGCATGCATTAATGTAGTGCAATCTAGTATACACCATGCTAATGAAAAGTATATTCTGATATATACAATGCATGACCTGTCATTTATGTTCGTCACGGAATTATGTCATGTCATAACAATTTTGATATATATCCTATAAACAAAATGACCGGAAGCGCACGAAAACAGTGTCATGTAAATCACGACGTACAGGGGTGGTCAAAAGTTCCCAGGCCGCAACGCCCGGCCGTGGAGCAGCAGCTCGCTACTATCGGGGCGCTGCCATCGCAATCACGCCTTGGCGCACGCTGGCGTCCAGCGTGTGCGTGGAGGGGAGGGGGGGGTTATCACCCTCCCCTCATCATATCAAGCTAGCGAAACGGCCGCGAGCGCACCATGAGCGTGGCATGTAAACCGTGTCGTACATGACATGCATGTCATTATTTTCATGTTACCAGCTGTCAGTTATGTTCGTCGTACAGTCACGTCACGCAATACCCATTTTGGTGTATATCAAGCCAGTGAAACGGCCACGAGCGTAGTATGAGCGGGGCATGTAAGTCATGCCATACATGACATGCATGTCATCGCTTTCATGTTACTACGTGGGATTTATGTTCGTCATACAGTCGCGTCACGCAATACCATATTTGGTACTTGTCAAGCTAGCGAAACGGCCGCGACCTGATCATGAGCGTGGCATGTAAGTCATGTCGTACATGACATGCATGCCATGATTTTCATGTTACCACCTGTCATGCATGTTCGTCATAAATCACAGAACTTCGCATTTAAGAAATATGGCTGATCCCTCTGCGGTAGGAATCGGTATAACACGAAAGTGAAACGCGTCTTCACAGAAGTAGTGCTTATTGTGTAGTGATATATGAGAGCTTGTAAATGTGTATAGGTGTTTGGCAGCTATAGCACCATTTGACGTGGATGCACCTGTATGGTGTTCGATGTAACGAAGCGGGTCAACACGTTACTGAGCAAGAAATGAGCAGCTGGTCGTTTATTCGTATCGCTTACGTAGCCGCGTGCTCAGCGAGGGGAAGGGAGATCCCAGGAAATAAGTGGCAACGGTATCTGCGCACATGAGTGGTCGCCCGATCTGGTAAATATTTTCTTCGTACAATTTAGACACTTGCTTGTACTCGTAATACCAAGCAAGCATAAAACAAAAGTAACCCAACAATGTACTAACACAGCTGACGAAAGTTTTCTTCTTAGCGAAAGCGCTTCGGCTCCGTCCGGGATATCGTTGACCGACGATGTGTTGGCAATTCGTATAGGTCTCCCGGTGATTCTGTGTGCTCGGTTTCTTCAGGAACCCTGAAGCTTTGCGGGTCAGTAGCCGGTGCGGCCCACGTGCCGTTTGCTGGTTCCAAGCCTTCGACGGGTCGTCCTACGCTATATTTTACGACGTCCTCCGTGTGTGTGTGCGCGTAAGCAAGTTCTGCGCTCATAAGCGCCTAGTAAAGTTGTCGTATACAATACAATGTGAAGGGAGTGAAGCCTTCATAGTAAGGCGTGCTTTACCCGAGTAAACGCGG